>NC_136497.1:86695469-86765469 GCF_053919585.1 Euprymna scolopes | reverse complement strand
GTGTCAAGAAAAATATATTTTATTTCTTCAATTCGCTATAATTTTATAGAGAGCTACAGGGCTAATTGGAACATGGCAATCGCTTGATCACCATTCAATGTAAACGTCTAGACATTTTTTATACAACAGTCTTTTTTCTGTTTGATATTGTACTCGGTGACGATATCTAGAATGGCATTAATGTATGGCATATAAGAAGAATCATAACTAGTTTTACAATCAGTGAATAGCGCATAATCTATGTATCTATAAAAGTGAAATTATATGTATGTGTGTCTGCGTGTGTTTCTCTACTAAACTACTCAGCCAAATTTCAGTCTACGGACTCGAGATTTGACGTAACGGCTATTGAGATTTGAGAAAATCTTTTAAATCAGTTTTTGGTCGGAAATTTAGCTACCAAGGGGTCAAATTTAAACGATTTGTCCGTTGCAAACTTTACCAAACTCCTCCGCCAATTTTTGGTCTAAACACTTGGAATTTTAGATGTCATTTACCTGGATATTTATCAAACATTTTCAATTGATTTGAGTCCAAAACAATAAATGTTAAGGGATAAAAATTTAGGTCAAAATTTAAAAAAAAATTGAACTATGCAATCTCTACTAAATTATTCAGCCCATTTTTGGTCTAAACATTTGAAATTATACATAAAGTGTATTAGGATATAGGGTAAGTATTTTAATCAGGTTTTGTTCAATAATTTGGCTGCCAAAGGGTCAAAGTTGAAAGGATTTGAGCTTTGCGGTCTCTAATAAACAATACAGCCAATTTGGGGTCTAAATATTTGAAATTTTACATAACGGGTAGTCAAACTCGCAGCAAGTATTTTTATCAGTTTTTCGGGGAAAATTTGGCTGCGAAGAGATCAAATTTGAAAGGGTTTACCTTTGCAGACTCCTCTGCAAATTTTTTGTTCAAAAACTTGAAATTTTAGATGTAGGTTACCTGGACATGAGTCAAACGTTATATATATATATATATATATATATATATATATATATATATATATATATATATATGCACATAAAGTTATGAACAGTGCAAGAGCCCGAGCAAAGTCGGTCTGAAATGCTAGTTATTAGTAAAACTAATAAGATTACTACTGATTCCTATTCTAGGTATAATATAATTTTCATTTTTTGTTTTTGTTTTTCGACTTATCTCCCTACTTTACATAATTGCATACAGAGATACAAAATGTATTAATAAGCATTAATTGTAAACGCGGGTTGTAACGCAATCTGTTCATTAAATCAAACAAGGAGTGCAGTGTACACATAATTCTAAATGAAAATCATCATTGTTAATGATCTTAAACTTTGAATACTACCTTCTTAAAGTTTGTGTTAATGTATACCGACAAAAATCTTATATTCATACTCACTTTTCTTTGAAATTACTGCGGTTATCTGGCCGTCATTTTATACAGACCTTTATTAGGATAATGGACAACGAACTAAATTTTATCGTAGCCCTTCGATGCAGAGTAAGACATTAATACGAATTAATGGTGATTAGTTACCACAATACACACTTTACACTCGGATTTTTCTCGGAAACTGCTAGGTAGATTTAACTAAAATTTTATTCAGACCTTTGTATGATAAGATTGAATGAACTAAGTTTTATGGTATTCGTTTGATCCCATTCATCCGAATCCATCCAACGCGGCCGTAGCCGAGATTGAACTCACTACACGAGTTTGTAGTGTAATTCAAATCTTGTCAGTAGCTGAATACTTGATGCTTCGCCAGGGTTATCAAGGGTTTTTTCATCGTGAAGCCATCACTAGATGGGGTGCCTTCCACGGCTTAAGAGAGTCCTACCTACCCTCGAGAGAAGGATAAACCGCGCCAGTTTCTAAACCTGGTATTTTACTTCGTGGTACATACAGCTTCTCGCCTTCCTAAATGCTCACCCATCTGGTACTGGCCAGGCTCAATGCTGCTTAACCTCGGTGATCTGATGAAAACCGGTGTGTCAACGTGATTGTGCCGTATATAAAATTACATTTTATACAAAGTTACGAGTTAATAGGAATTATCAAGGACAAGTTACCACAATATCATTTACTCTAGAGATTTGGAGGGGGATTACTGGAACATCCTCGATCAAATTGCGTATAGACGATTCTCAGAAGAAGAGTGTAGTGAACTATGTATTATGCTATTCTTACGGGACAATAATAGAGAATATTAGGAATGTTTATTTACTGCAAAAAGTTGGGTAAATGAAACCGTATTCAAATTTCAGTTTTTTATAAACCAGTTAAATCAACTGGTGATACCCCAATTTATATCACAAAGTTACAAACATAAGTACAGCATGTAATAAGAACACATACAACACTTTGATCTTGGTCAAAAGGCCAAGAAAAGGGTATTTATTTGCTCCCCCGCCGAGCAAATTAGGCACAAGGCCGATTTTTAATGTGAGGAGTGAAGAGGAAATGGGTGACCAACTCCCCGGGGAGTAGGGGAGCTAGATAGTGACAATTGGTATGAAGGGTTGCCCTTACATTGACCAAGGTCTTATATGTGGGGTCGCCCCCACATATGGTCTTTGCTTGCAGTATCTGCCGGAAAATATACTACACTTTGATCTTGGATAAAAGGCCAAGAAAAGCTTAAAAACCTAAGAATAGCATCTATTAACAACAGACGTTTCATCTTAACTAAAAAGGTCAAGCACAAAAGTGTTACGGACAGACCGACCGACCGACCCACGGAGTGACTTATAGCGTCGCTTGCACGGGACTAGAAATTGGTGATTTCATCGATTTGATGGCAATAAAAATATGGAAGTGTTCAACATTCGTTAATCACGATTCAATTCCGAGTAAGGTTAGTTCTCTCTGCTAATTATTGATAACATTAGTATTATATAATTGCCATCATAGTTTTATATTAAATTATTATATTATTAATATTGTAATATTAATAATATTAACAATTTGATAATTTAATCAAATAAAATATTATAATATTGTATGAATAGTATTATAATATATTAACAGTCTACAACATCTCTAAGCTTTAAGTTGGAAAATTACACGTCGTAACTGAAATTAAAGGCATTAAAACATTTTCTATGGTTCAAAACTAAATGAAAACATAGACAATTCTTATTTATGAATGTAATTTGAGATATACAAATGCCACATAAATATTTACAACGGTGACTATTAATTTCCTCCAGAGTCTCACATTTGTGCCATAAATAAGGTATAGCAGCTGCCATGTCCCTATATTAAAACTGTGTTTAATAAACAAATATTGTTTTCATTTAATTCATTCAGAATTTGTCGGGAATTATAGGAAAGACGTTTCCCTTTCTATGTTTCGATTAAGGAGTCTTCTTCGTTCTATGACACAATGATAAAATGTTAATAAAAGAATGTATGTCTGTTTTGAAACAGCAGAAATGAAATTCTGTTCCTTTTTATTGTTGTAGTTTCAACATTGAATTAGTTTTTTTTTTTATTGAACTTAATCCCTCCTGTCGACATGGTAAATTCTTCTTATACTCAAAATCTGTTTCGATAACGCACAAGTTAAAATAAACAGAAAAATAATGTAGAATCGACATGAGTATAGATCTCTTAATATATTTTATTAAATATTGTTCTTAGGTTTGTTTGTAGATAAAGTCAGAAGCAGTGTATTAGTGTTTTATAAAAAAATGATGATTGTTTTCACGTAACAGCCTGTTCCTTCTATATTTTCATAAATAACATGATACCGAAATATGATTAAGTTGATCTAAAGTATGTTAACAGGTTAATTTGAAGTCAAAACTCAAAACATTTTATGCATAATTGCCTGTGAATTTGTTAATAAAATATGAACTTTAAATTTCTCGTAACAAAATTGTCACTATATCTTGGAAAGATTGGAGCACACACTATATGTAAGTGTAGTATGCAAGACCAGGATTTGTAATTTAGATGATTTCTAAGCTTGTTAAATGTGCAGATATGATTATGAACAAGGATGAAAATCCGACATGGTATTAAAAGCAGAAGTTGAGAGCCCTAAAAACTCGACGACACGCATAAGCTTGATGATAGATTATATGAACATAAAGGAGATATAAAAACTAAGGCCCTTAACCCCATTTTATATCCACATTTTAGAGCATGATCACCAGTTAAACTTGGGGAATTTAACTATCATAAAACCGTTGCGCATCAAGACAGTACGTCGTTTAATCGAATCCGCTATAATCTCCCATTCCTTCAATTTACTAAAACAAAGAAAAGGCTTGTTCACATCTTTCCATACCTATCTAAAATGTTAATTCAAGAAAATAATTTAGACAACGGTTAAAGTCTAATTTTATTTTAATCAATAGTTATATGTATAACTAGCAAAAGTACCCGTCGTTGACTGGGTTCAGAAACAGCCTACAGAAAATCGACTCTGATTTATGAAAGTATGATAGGTTATGAAAGGGAAGGGGTGTAAATTTGGGTTGAATTTGGAGGTATCAAAATCAAAGCAAAATATGATTAAAGTAAAAATAAAATAGATAAAATCCATAATTTATTATACCAAACCTGTTCACACTGAAACACTTATCACAATATTCTGTGAATCTATATTAAAAAAAACCTTGTTAAACTTTGTGACATATTTCCATTCTATGAAGGTCAGGTGCGAATATGTCAAAAAGTTTAACAAGGTTTTTTAAAAGGGGTGAGGGTCCACAATAACACATTAACTTTAATCTTAATTCACGTTAGCTTTTATTTATTTTCTTTTAGTTGAATCATATTGTGTCGAATAAATTCACCTCATAAATTCACATTCTTATTAAAGTAAAAGCCCAAAAAAGTCGGAAAGTTAGACAATTCTCGACACAAATTTTGCATAACTCTGTTTTTTCCTTCTCCACTTGCACGTTGCACTCTTTCGAAAATAGATAAATAATAAACATAAGAACGTTAATTGTTATCGTGTCAAAAGAAGGAAAAAATCCTGATTACGTGTCTTTTTAAAAACATTTACATAACCATTTTATTTTTATTTATATATCTGTTTAAGCTTTTTTATCAGTTTACAATAAGTAATTCAGTTGATTACAACCCTTTCTGCGAGCTCTTTACATTACAATAGTACAACCCTGAATCCGACGGCGCAATACTACACCGTTCAATACTGTAAAACTGAAACGAAGCTGTTCTGTTTGAAAAGGGCGCCATTTTCTTCTTATTCATATTTATATCGATTCTTTGCTTTAAAAAAGTAAAGTAATTACGTGTTTAATTTTTAATATCCCATTTTGCTGTTTCAGATTATTATACTAAGGTAAGTTAAGCTTCATTATTTTTCCAAACTGTTTTTGTTTCTTTGTTTTTTCGATATTTCGTCGATATTATTTAGTAAGAGTGTTTAGCAGACAAGCCAACAAACGACTACCCGAAAAAATAAATATACAAGAAATAAATGTTACCATAGTCAATAAAAGTTCAGTTCATGTTTTTTTTTGTTTTGAAATAGTGTTTAATGCTCTTTACTTGAAATAATTTCAGCGAGCCGAAATTAAAACGAAATTTGAGGCGATAACTACTTAAATGAATTTTTATATAAACTACACATGCCATAATCGAATATTCCTCAAGCACAAAATAACGGAAAACATTAAAATATGTTTATAAATATTCCTTATGTTGACGTAAGTCTCTTAAATTTTTAACACAGAATGTTCAAGTGCCCCTCCTTCAAATTGAAAACGGGGCTCTCCATTTCAAAGTGGCTGCCATTTTTATTTTTTTAAACCGGTTCGTGAATTTTTTTTTCTTTTTTTTTACAAACTACTTAAAAATACAAACCAATGAATTTTTCTGATATAAAAGTAACTTATTTACTATGGTAACATTAATTTCTTGTATATTTATATTATTATATATATAACATTTTCTCTTTGTAAGGAAACATCATTTTGTTGGTTACTCTTGGCTACGAATGGAAACAAAGTTTATATAAAAAATATATTTTCGTGAAAATTATCTTTACTTTCATAATATTTTGCTTAGGGTAAAATTTTTGAGTATCAAAACCTATCTCTTTAAAAACCCCTCCTTTTCATAAACTTTCATCAATCACAGTCCATTTTCTGTAGGCTGTTTTTGAACCCAGTCAATGACGGGTACTTCTGCTAGTATATATATATATATATATATATATATATATATATATATATATATATATTAATTAGTTAGTTAGAAGGTTGCCATGGACCGATTAGATTTTAGCATAAAATAGAGCTTTTGCTGCTGACAAAAAAAATACATTATTTATTACCTCCAACATTCTACTTTCGCTAAGGAACTTTTCCCTTCATTCTGGCTGCTGGATCCAACAAAATTGGATTTTACCCTCAATGTTGGAATCTTTAAAATATAATTTGTCCTGTGCCATATCTAGTATACTGACCACTTTCATTTGGATGGGATTGTCTTATATAAAAATATTTCCGCCCAACAATATGTTGTAATACTGTGAACCACAAGATTGATTAATCTGTTATTTAATTGATCTAGTTATTCGGAGATATATATATATATATATATATATATATATATATATATATATATATATATATATATATGGGGGGTTAAAATAGGGATATCGTTAAATAGACATAGAGTGTGTCAAAAAAGTTTTTAACAATGTCTGAATTTTAAGTAATGTATTAATATTGCAAACGGGCTATATTCCATGGTCAATTATTCTTAGTTAATGTTACAAGGATTAGAATATGGAGACATGGTTACACGTGTTTATTTGTTAAACAAACCATTGCTTTATTTTAATACAAAAATTGCACATAATTTTCTTTCATTATCCGTTATTTGTGTTTAAACGTATTATGATTGCAATTCTTGTGTTTGTTACTTAATATATGTTATGTTATGTTAAATATAGGCTATAGAACACGAACTTTTTTCTTGAAATCACGCCACTTGTAAATATTTAAAAATAAAATTGCTTTAAACAGTCTTTATCAATATATGTTTGTATCCCAACACAACTAATTACCGATTTGGAACGAACATCAAGTTAAACAAAATTTCGTCTTCTAAAAGTCGTGTTTTGATTTAGTCCTTTTTACAAGGGCTTTAATTTTGAGACGGTAAGTCCTCCCTCTTGAGAAATCACGTAAAGTTCGCATACTAGGAAAGGAAGCTAACAAGATATAAATAAAATTGAACATTCATATGTTTTTGCAATAATAGAAGTAACTTTGTTTTATAGTTTGAAATGCGCCAGTTTGACCAGGTGTTATCATTTTCACTGATATTTTTACGCAGGTGGGCTAATATGCCTGAATGGAGAGGGATGTTTACAATCTTAATTTACAAAAAGTATTCGTACAACCTAATTATGGCATCCCATACATGATAGAGAAGATTGTTCGTATTATTTGAATGGTTTGGATACTGATCTCATTTTGAGTGTCATTTTCAGAACGTTTCCATTGATGTAATCGCCAGATATATCTTCACGTGTATCTTATCGAACTCAGGACCCTTTCTCTCAGACTCTGGAATTTATCCGCAAGGACCCGTGAGACAGTGTTTAGAGAACTTTGTAAAATCAATTGTTAAAGTTATATTCTCCTAAAAGTTGAAGGTTCATAGTTCGTGTTGGAAATTGAAAAATACAATTGCGAATTACATTTATTTAGTCATGGATGACGTAACGAGAGTATATTAGTCTAGGGAAATAAATAAAAGTTTCCGTTCAAAATTCTGTCCAAATTTTCAAGTTAGGCAGAAACATTCTTGAGTTCGACAAGATATATCTGGAGAATGTCGAAGATTACACTGACCGTAACGTTTTTAATGTGACACTATAAATGAGAACAGGAGTTTGAATAATCCAAATAATAAGAATAACCAACCTTCATCTTTAAATTTCAGAAACTAACTAAGAATTTATTTTGACTGGATTATCAACACAAATGGTCTCAATCAACGCATCTATATAAGTATATAAAATAAGCATCTATATAAGTATATAAAAACAGCTTAATAACTAAGCTATATCGCAATACAGTCGATAATTAAACAATTGTATTTGCAAATCTCGTTATGATTCGAGCTAATCCTGAGAGCACATCTCGTCAATCATAATAAACCGATTCGCCTGACAAATCAAATCTACAATTAACTTTCTATGTATTGTATGTAATGGCAAGCCATATTAATTTGAATATTAATTATTAAGGAAATGTTTCTTACACACGAATTTAAATAATCCATAATAAGAAACACGAGGGAAGTGCGCGTCGTTCGATAATGATGTTTGTGTTCGTTCGTATGTGAATATTTAATAATTCAATTATCATCTCTCTGAAATCATTCCATTTCCGCCATTTTTTTTATTTGTTTTACGATGTGAGCTAATGGCAGACACTCGCGGCTGCTTCCTGACATAAGATGACTTAGCTTAATGACAACCGGCGTTTTTATGCGTGTGAGTCATTTATACTTGTACTTTTATCTACTTCCTTCTGATCAGACGCAAAGGCGCTAATACTCTTGGAACATAAGGAAGGAAGAAACATTAAACAAAATGTAAGTTGACACTTTTCAGTATATGATAAGCGATCCGGGAAAGGATGTCATGTGAATATAAGTGCGTACGCTTTTCGTGTGCAAATGTGGGTTTTATGTTCGCATTTGCACAACTGCGGATCTATCTGTTTGTTTAAACGTGTAAGTGCACGCATCCATTTAATTAATCCTAAAAACATATAGATTGAGTTGACAGATTAAAAGGCCTGAGCAGAATCATACATGTTTCAATATCTCATTTATAAAACTCACTATGGCTGTCTGCCTGTCTCCAACCGATCTTTCAAATTTTCAAACGAAAAGTTACAGCGGCGCCATGCGTCTTATATAATTTAATTTGGGAAGGGGGCAGTTTTTTTATGGGCTTTTAGGCGATTTAAATAGTTGTTAAAAATGATCACCATAGAAAATAATCAGAACTTGTAATTCGTAAACCGACTTCAAATGTTTTCGATGCATGCGGAAAAAGTGTACGTAAATGTTAGTTTATTGTTACCGTTTCGTTGGCATATTGACGTTGGCTTACACGGTAACATTTCAACCTTAGTATGAAGATATTTCAGTTCGGTTACGGTTTCGATCCTATCTCATGACACATAAATCATTCTATTCTGAAATCTATTATTTTAGTCACCGTTTCACATTTACAGAAACACGTGGTAGAAATAAATATTTGTTTGATTTGATAGAACATAGTGTAAGTAAAGATTTGTTTGTAGAGATTAATCGTGAAATTTATGTTCACGATTATCTAGGAATTAAGCCGATAACTGACAATTATTGATATGTTTGTCATTTCTTCAGAAAAAGTAATAGGAGAGAACTCGATTCGTGAGGGGTGTTCATCTTTGAAAATCTTAATAAAAAGTACTGGTTTATTTTAAACACAACCTAAGTTTGAATCTATATTTACAGTAAGAAAAATAAGAAGCCGATGAGTTTGGGTGTTTCTTAATAAATTTTTAATCAAATTAGTGAGTTGGCACTGATACATACACAGAACATGAAAAGGTTAAAATCCATTTTGTAATACGAAATAACTTATATTTATTTGTCTTTCTTGTAGTTTTCTCCTATATAATATATTCACAACAAAACTGTCCTTCTGGACCAAAGTATCTTAGGTTTGCAATAACAGATTCCACATACTAATTCATTACATCTAGGCTATTAGCTACTATCTTGTATTAATTTTAACACAATTTTAAACACATTAAGTCGCTATAATAAAATGCTACATTGCATCCTAGGAGAAACACAACCACAATCGAACCATTTATAGAGGAAAGAGTCCCATTTTTTTTTAAATATTTTCTCCTCCACTGCTATCAATTGACACTGGGACCAATTTAACATTTTCCTACATTACTTATATTTCACGCATCGTAACTTGTTATTACGTCTATATATAGTATTATATTCTTTTCACTTCCAGAATCAAAAATAATAAACCCTCTTTTCTCAAATTCTGTCCATTTTGATTGGCTGATACCTGACTATTAACAAATTCCGGAATCCATCTCTATAATAAATAAACGAAGGCTCCAGAAATTATAGAAAATGGCGTTGCTCTCTACAGAAAAAAATCGTGCTAAAAAAACTAACTAAATTAAACGTATAAACCGTATGTCGTCGCTCGCAAAATATTACAATGGCGCAAAAAAAAAAAAAGAATTCACATATCATTCGATTGGCCTCGCAAAAAACAACAAAACTAAACATAATAAGCGATTGTCGTAGCGTTCTACAGAATAAACCGGGTTGAAAAAAAAAACAACAATATTAAACATACTAACCGATTGTCGTCGCTCGTTCATATTACAATCGTAACCGATTGGCGTCTCTAAAAACAAAAAAAACTAAACATATTAACAGATTTTCGTCGCACTCTACAGATTATAATCGTGGTGAAAAAGACAAACTAAATTAAACATATTAACTATTGGCGTGGCTAAAAAACAACAAGAAAATTAAACATGTTAACCGATTGCCGTCGCACTCTAAAATTACAATTGTGCTGAAAAAAAAAACAAATTAAACCTATTAACCGTTTGACGTCGCAAAAAGAAAACAGCAAAATTAAACATATTAACCGATTGTTGCCGCTCTCTACGGATTACAATCGTGCCGAATAAAAATTAAACATATAACCGATTAGCGTTGCTCTATACAGAAAACAATAAATTTGTAAACTAGCGAATAAATACTGGGAACTCAAAGAAAGCGGTAGTCGAAAGGAAAATAATAAAACAAGCTACCACGTGTAAGTATCTAGACGACCCATGTAGATTATGCCTTCATGAAAAAGTTGCTATCCTGTATTAAAGAACCCCAACATCTATTAAACTGGAGATGTGAAATAGCCAATAACTGTGTTCAAAAAATAAAATTTACTCTAGGATAGCGATACACAATAGTTTTAAAACTAACAAAAACAATAGAAAATAAACAAATAAATAAATTAAATAAACATGAATATACATAAACGATCACACATATACGTATGTATATATATGTATATATATGTGCATATATGTATGTACACAGATATATATTTATATATAAACTAACAATAAAATCCACTGACCTAGTTTTATAACAGCTCGTTTGTCCGATAAAATGCATGCCCATTGGCTGATAGGAAGTTGCGCGGTGGATACTAGAAACTGATTGGCTAACTAAATCCTCAATAGAAAAGGACCATATAAAAACGATAAACAACCACAGAATTCGCGTAGAAGCCTGAGGAATCCTAGAATGGATGAAACGCCGAATATTCTGTGTAGCTTAATCGCCATATATATTTTATAAATGACTAACTAGCTCTACCTAAATATTGAGCACTTTTGAAGTAAATACTTAAAGTTTACACATAAGTCTATACTTTCGTATATCAATTTTATGTGAGTAAATGAAGTAGTTAAACTTAGCTCCTGATAGAGTCGAGCACTCTCAAAAGAATTTATTTCACCACATTAAAAATAGATATGGAAAGATTAATTTCGAAACATCGCTAAAAAAACATCAACACACCCAGCAAGCATAGCTATATTATTAAATTGAGCCAGATGAACTAATACGCCGAATGCGATGGCGAGCAAATTTCTTCCTTAAAAATGAAAACGTAAACAAAAAAGAATCCTATGGTTTTAAAACCCTTAAAAATGCGAAAACAGTAGACCTTTTGATAAACTTTGAAAATGACCTTTTAAACGTAATCAAAACTTAGAATTCCACAATCAAACTAACAATTTCCAATGGAAACTACACAAAATCGTTAGAAACATAAACAACTCTTATAAAATCTTTGTAAAAGCAGATAAAACTAGAAACCTTTATAAAATAGATAAGCAAGAATATGACAAACTAATCACAGAAAACATTACAAAAAACTACACAAAACTAGACACAAACGAATGCGACTACATAGATATAATACATACTGAAAGTAAACAAATTACCGATGAATTAAAAATTAGCGATAAAGTTGGCAAACTGAAATCTAGAGAGGCATACATTCTGCTTAAAGACCACAAATGGGACTTTAATAATAATCCCAGCACCCGCCTGATAATCCTAACTAAACCAGAAATAGGTGGAATTAGCAAAACAATACTTTCTAGAGTAAACAAATAAATCAAACAAGACCTAGAATTAAACCAGTGGGCAAATACTACCAAAGCAATCACCTGGTTTAAAAATATAGAAAACAAAGATAAATGTACGTTTATACAGTTTAACATCATAGACTTTTATCCCTCGATATCCGAAGAACTTTTTAACATTGCCCTAGAATTTGCCGAGGCATACACTGATATATCCTCGGAAGAAATCAACATCATTAAAAAATGTAGAAAATCAGTTCTAATAAATAACAATAACCAATGGATAAAAACTAGAATGAAAAATTCGTTTGATTTGGCGATGCGTGCCAGGGATTCTGCAGATGCATCAGATCTTGTGAGATTATTCATTATATATACCCTCACAAGCATATTCGATGCTACGGATATCAACCTATATAGAGATGACGGACTAGCTATAATAAAACCTTCAACAAAGTCAAGGGAGAAAACATTAAGAAAATCATACACAAAAAAAAATGAAAAAAATTAGGCCTAAAAGCAGACGTACCAGCTAACATAGAAAGAACAAACTTCCTGGACGTCAACTTAAGCTTAGATAAAAACACATATGAACCCTACTTAAAAGAAAACGCTACTCCAATTTACGTAAACCCTAAGTCCAATCACCCACCATAAATTATAAAACACATTCCTAACTCGATCGTAAGTAGACCCAGTAATAACTCAAGCGATGAAAATACATTTAACAGGTTAACCAATATCTACGAAACAGCCCTAAAAAATAGTGGATACAAAAATATCGATATCAAATATAAGCAACAAAACACCAATAACTATAATAAAATTAAAAATAGAAGAAAAAGGACTATAATTTGGTATACGGCCCCATAAATCAAATGTTAAAAACAAAACTTGGCAAGAAATTTATAGATCTTATTGAAAAACACTTTCCCGCAATCAACCCCTTACACAAAGTCTTCAATAAAAATACCTTAAAGTTATCCTAGAGTTGTTGCGAAAATTTAGAGATAATAATTAAAGCACATAATAACAAAATACTAAATAAAAACAATGTAAACAACAAAAAAATAAACAATAAAAAAGTAAACACTATGACAAAAGTAAAGCTAACACTAGCAGAAATAATAATAATAATAATAATAATAATAATAATAATAATAATAATAATAATAATAATAATAATAATAATAATAATAATAATAATAATAAACCAACCCCGGACAAGAACAGCCATACTATAAATTTAAATGCTAATAAAGTACAAGATAAATGCAACTGTAGACACCGCACACTTTGCCCAGTTCAAAATAAATGTCTAACTAAAAGCGTAGTTTATCAGGCAACAATATTTGCGAATGAAAACCCGATTAACAAGAAATATTACGTAAGTATGACTTCCTTAGATTTCAAAACCCGATACTATGACCACAAAAGTACATTCAACAATAAAACACACCGTATAAAAACAACACTAGCGAATAAATACTGGGAACTCAAAGAAAGCGGACATTGTAAATGAAGTAGTTATATATATATATATATATATATATATATATATATATATATATATATACACACACGAGGGGCGTGCAATAAGTAATGTCGCTGACCCACCTCTAGTTGTGTTATCTAGCTGAACTTTTGCATGTGCAATAATTTATATCTCTACGGGTTATGTGGCAAATAACAGCTCTGAACTAATTGTGGTTTATGTTTTACAGGTGTTTGAACTGAGTCAGGTGTGAAATGGAGCCTGTTGAATTCCGAGTAGTGATCCATTTTTTTTTAGTTGAAAGGACGCACACCACAGGAGACTTTTGATGAAATGAAAAAAACGTATAATAATAATGCCCCATCATATGACCTTGTAAAACGCTGGCATCGTGAATTTAAACATGGCCGCAAGTCTGTGGAAAATGCTCCCAGACCTGGTCGCCCCCCTTCTGCCATTGATTAAGCATCTGCCCGTCAAGTTGAGGCTGCCATTTTGGAAGATCGGAGCATTACTATTCGGCAAATAGCAAAGATGTCAAGATTATTACAGGATCTGTGAAAACTATCATTCATGACCATTTGCATATGCATAAGGTGCCTGCCGGATGGATTCCCAGGTTGCTCACACCATTCCAGAAGCGAGAATACATCGGGTGCTCGAGGATTAATTTGGAGATGTGTCAAGAAGATGAGTCAAAGTTTTTAAAACTGATTACCAGGAGTGAATCTGGGTCCATCACTATGATCCAGAGACCAAAGCTCAGCCAATGCAGTCGAAGCACTTGGACTCACCACCTTCAAAGGAGGCAAGGGTGCAGCCATCCGCTGGCAAGGTCATGCTCACAGTCTTCTGAGACACGGACGGAGTAGTGATGACAGATGTCCTGACAAAGGGTACCACAATGACAGGAGCCTATTATGCTTCACTTTTGAGGAAATTAAGGGAAGCTATCAAATTCAATAGGCGGGGCAAGATCAGCAAAGTTACCCTCCTCCTGCAGAACAACGCTCCGGTCAACAACTCGCATGTCGCCAGATCAGAAGCACGGGCGTGTGGTTATGAAATCCACCCCCATCCTCCCTATTCTCCTGACCTTGCACCCTCTAACTTTCACCTCTTCCCAGTCATGAAGTTGTTTTTGAAAGGAAGCGTTTCCCAGATGATGCAACCTGAAGTCACGTCGTGGTTGGAGGACCAACCTGGGGTGTTCTACAAAAACGGTCTCCAGAGCTGCATCAAACGATGGGAGAAATGCATAACTCTGAGTGGTTCCTATGTAGAGAGAGACTAATAACTGTACCGTTGCTCTACTCCTATGGGAAGTGGTCCAGGGGTATTACTTATTGCACGCCCCTCGTATATATGCATATATGTATGCATATATATATATGTGTGTGTGTGTGTGTGTGTGTGTGTGTGTGTGTGTTAACCTTTCATATGCAACGCTTCTCCGTTTGTAACTCCATGAAAATGGTATTAACCTATCTGAAAACTATGCGAATAGACGCATTCAAATTGCACCGGTAAGTTAAGTAGTAAATACTATTAGTCTTAGTTAAATGTCGATTCTTTCTTCTGCGTTTTGGTATTCTGCCTCGCTTTGATTGATTTTTTTTTTTTTGATTTTTCAATACTTCATTATATTGAAATTTTTAGAGTTCGCCGATCTCGTCAAAACAATTGAAAATTGCTAGTCCTTGTTTCCTTGCTGTTCTTTTCATTAAGTCTATTCAGTTGTAGATTTAGATTAAAATATTCAAGACTTGACTTGTATTCAACATAACAGTCTGCAGCAATTATTACTAAATCTCAAGGTTGAAATCAATGTCTCTTTTCAGACAAGAACTAGATTATTTGAATGTTAAGTGAACGATTTTTGTAATCTATTGATAATAAAACACACTAATAGTCAGTCGCATCTGTTATTATGATTACTATAGCTCTTAATGTGAATCAATCTCCGTACTCTGTCTCCATCATCAGAATGCTGCGAATTATTCCGGCTTGTTGTGGTTAGTAAGCATATGGTTCTTTTCAGTCCTAGAATGTCGAGCGTCCTACGATGTACTTTCTCTATGAAAAATTGTTCGGTTAATACTAATTGCCAGCGGCGCCCCTAGAAGGATTATCCGAGAAGACTTCCTTGGCATTTTACGGGTGTTTCTGCATTTTTACATAGTTAGATATAAAAAGGCATTTTTAGGAAAAGCATTATTACGTAATTACGAATCGTGTCAAAATTAGTAAGAATTCCAAAAAATTATGAAAAAACTCGACTGCATATATGGCCACTAGTTTATTGCTTTTTTAATTGCATGGGTTCCTGTTGTCATTTAAATCAGTTGATGGAAAGTGCATAGTATTTTACGAGTGAAAGTATTATACTGCCACAGTAAAATACTATGTTCTTTCACATTTTTCCTTTATGCACATTATTATTATTATTATTAGTTGTTGTAGTAGTAGTAGCAATGGTATTTATGGTGGTAATAGTAGTAGTTATAGTAGTCGTAGTGTGGTAATAGTAGTAGTATTGGTAATTGTAGTGGTGGTGGCAATAGCAGTAGTAATAGTAGCGCAGTATTATTATTATCAGTAGAAGTAGGAGTTTTATATCATGACATGAGACTTAAATTTTCTCGGGATAAAAAGAGAGAATAGTTGAGGATTATTTTAACATCAATCTCACAGCAGTAAAAGGAAGCTACCGAGACACTAATGCGGTGGATGTTAATGGATAAACATCTTAAATGCGTCAGAAATTTGATTTGAACTGAATTCTAAAGCGGGGACCGGATTTGTCAATTATGAATGGAGATTTTCAATATTTTGAAATCATAAGCCATCAAGAGTGTCTGTCATTTGCGACGTGCGCACAAACAATTTTGACGTTTTTTTTCGCATCCAATTAAGACTGATGACACATTTAGAATAATAATGAAAACAATTTTCTACTAATAATAGAGTTTGTCATTGTTTCGGGGTGAAACAGATTCATTTTGACAAGTACCACCTTTATTTTCACTAAGAATTTTATATCCGTCCTGACTAAAAATATAATATCACATAAAATGTTGAGAACAAATCGAATAGATTCTTGCTACAAGTGTAACATCAGTGAGATGGGAAAAGATTGTAAAAAGGAGAAAGACAAAGATCTAGTAAGTGGCGAGAAAAATTTCGAGATCTCCGGAGAACGTTCTAGATTACGTAAGTGACATCACGACCATAACGACGAAGAATTTAATATTGTATAGAGCCAAAAGCGAGTTGGAGTTATTTTCTATTCTTAATCTTGGTCTCCTTTGCGACTGAAACTAAGAACAACATGCGTTTCTTCCCGGATAACCTTACAAGTAGATTTTGGTTTTCGATGTATTAGTTTTTAGCAGGATGAATTCTTTTTATACATGTTTCATGTTGAGATTATGAGTTGAATCACCGAACTTTCTTATGAAATAACTAAAAAAAAAATGGAGGAAAACCTAATATACATAAAACAGGAGAGCTACAATTATAGATTTGCTCCGAGTAGTTCTGTTGCGTATAATAATGTCAACAACAGTGTTTAATGTAAGTCTTCTTTCAATGGAATATTTAACGCGCAAGGATCGATAATTTAAGATAATTTGTAATGAGCTGAACTGCATAATAACAAGCATATTCGATCTTCTGGACACGGATTATGTGAATATATATCAAAACGGTTCTTAAATAAAATTAATACACAAATCTGCTACAGATATCCAAAATAACATAAAGTTTATTATATAGACTAGAGAGAGATAAGTTCTTATTAACCTATCCAATCGCTGCCTTTTAATGTCAGTTCGACACGCTGTGAAATATATTAGGTTATATAAATCGCCAAAAGTTTCCCCTTTTTGATTGTGCAATCACTCGTAGTCATATACGAATGATTAATTAAATATACGTTTATTTCTTGTAGCATTGTAACGTTACTTAACTTGCATGCAGTCTACGTTGCAAAGAAGACCAAGAATAGAAGAGAACTTCAACTCGCTTGTTTTGTTGTCAAGAACATTTATTTCCTCAATCCCTCGTAACGGCTGGGACGTTCCTTACGTTATCGTCTCTCCGAATTGCTTCCGCCCCTCCTAAGTGATCTCGAACGTTATCTCTTTCCGTGCTCCACGTTTCCCCTGCGATCATCCTTTTTGTCCTTCTTATAGTCTTTTGTTTTTGTCTTGACCGGTAACGACATTTCACGTGAATTTACATATAGTCGCCTGCTCTGTTACAGTATGAGCACCAATTTATCCATCGACCCAAGCAAGTCATCGAATGTGATTATATTTAAAAATCTATTTGCGTAATTTTAGTTTCGTCCAATTTATTAAATGTATCCGTTACGTTTTCTAGTTATATACGTGCACAGATCATTTATTTGTAATTATAAAGTAGTGTTATTCTATTTGTAACTGTAATCTATAATTTTACGTTAGGTGGTTTCATTCTTTTATGTTATTTTGATTTCCTCTAGTCTTCCTGTACAAGAGTGCAGGAATTGTACCTAGTGTCCTGACTCTTATTGGAACGACAGTAATTTACTTACTCATTATATAATCTTTAAAAACTCTCTGGCAAGTTCCATGCTTTAACTTATTTTTCTGTTTTCACGACTTTTTCGTCAGAAGTACTGGAACGGCGAAATCTACTGTTTAAGAATGTCCCCCTTCTTTGATTAACATTAGATGTGGAATCCGTGTTTGTTGTGCTTTGTCCAACTCCAGAGTATATTAAATTTAAATAATAGTTAGTTTCTGTTTATCTTAACTGGAAAATACTAGTTTATGATACGTTCTCGGTAATCAAATTAGAAGAAAAAGGGTAATCTCATTGGCATTTATATGGTTAGCTAAGGCGTTTGCCCTGGATAGTTCTCGAAAATCCGCCTTTATAGATTTAGTTTCTCATCTTTGAGGAAGAGGAATGTTATGGATAATTACCTGCGGCTCCCCGACCAGGAAATTCCGACGGTGTTGTAGAGAAAATTTAGATGGATATAAGTGGTATTTCTCTATGGCTTGATTCTGCTCACACTCCTATATGTGTCACATTTTGCCACGGTAGCAAAAAAGTAAATACCGAGTTCCATTTTTTTTTTTTGTCATAACGGCGCCTCGGCGAAAGGCATTTCCATCTTTTTGTAAGTGTGATGCTCGCTTTCCAAAGCAAATTTGCTTTTTGCTGATGATGTTTGAATAAAAGGCAGCGCTTTGTTCACTTTTGATGCGTATTTACTTTATAAATTACAGAGAAAGTGAAAGTTCTTGGTGCAAAATGTCAAATCAAACATAAAATAGGCTATTGAATTAAGTTCGCGTTTGAAATATAATATCACGAGGTTTTTTTTTATTTCTACAGAATTTCTGACGGGTAAATTTCACACACAGGCACACACACATACACATTCCAAATATATATACACATATATATATATATATATATATATATATATATATAGAGAGAGAGAGAGAGAGAGAGAGAGAGAGAAAGAGATTTGTGTGTGTGTATGTGTGTGTGCCTGTGTGTGTGCCTGTGTGTAATATATATATATATATATATATATGTATATATATATGTATATATATATATGTATATATATATATATATATATATATATATATATATATATATATATATATATATATATATATACAGCGGTCGACCACTCAACAGTTGTTTACGATTTAAAGCAAATACGGAGGTTAAAAAATTGGATAAATGGATGTCGCATGAACTGAACTATAATAATAAAAAAACAACGACGTCGTTTTGATGTGTCTTCTACGTTCTTTCTGCGCAACAAAAACGACCCATTTCTTGAGCAACTTGTGGCGTATGATGAGAAGTTGGGCCTCTACGACAACCGGCGATGTTCGGCACAGTGATTAGATGCCGGAGAAGCTCCGCAACACTTCACGAACCCGAAATTGCACCAAAAAAGTTTATGGTGGTTGTTTTGTGGTCTGCGACAGGTCTCATCGATCACAGCTTCTTGAATTCTGGCAAAACAATTACGGCAAATAAGTGCTGCCGACAAATAGACGAAATACGCCAGCAGCTCCAACGTATATGCTCGTGATTGGTCAATATGAAGTACCAATTCTCCTCCATGACAATGTTCGCCTGCATGTTGCTCAACTGACCCTGTAGAAGCTGAACGAATTGGGTTACGATATTCTGCCTCATCCGCCATATTCACGGGATCTCTTGGGCATCGATTATGACTTTTCAGGCATCTTGACAAGTTCCTGTGCGAAAAATGCTTTAAAACCCGAGATGATTCTGAATCGACCTTCAATGACTTCAATCACTTCCAAAACACCAGATTTCTATGCTAATGGGATAAATAAACTTGTTTCTCGTTGGCAAAAATGTGTTAATTCTAATGGTTTTTATTTCGATTAATACAGTTTATTATGATCTTTTGAAGTTGAACGTCGAAAAATAACTTTATTTTTGTACCACCCTTAGACTACCGAAAGCAGCGTCTAGTCTTTCACAGTTTTTATTTTTAATAAATTTGGGTCCCTACTGATTTGTTAAAATATTTCTGAATGTTATAGATAAAGATTGGTCACCTATAAACTAATACTGTAGTACCTTTCACGTAGGTACGTGTGTCAAATTTTTCAGATTATAAATTATGCGATCGGGAGACCTATTTATTAAAAAGAAAAATAGAAGGTGATAACATACTACGAACATTGAATTAGTAAATAGAGACGTTAATTTAATAGTCGTAGTATGTTATCATCTTCCATTGTCTTTTTTAATAAATAGAATCTTCCGATCAATTAAGACGCAATATAAAAAAAATGTTAAATAAATGATGTCGCTTTTGGGGCGTATATGAAATTTAAATTCATCTTCTTGGCGTTTTGACTAAGATAGAAGAGTAGTAGCTGTTCTGTCTAAAGATAGTATAATGCTATCGTGGGGTTTCCGTTTGCGCCGAGGTTCCATACACTTGAAATCTGTAACAGTATTTTATCAGGATATTGGAGATAGACCGTAATAACCAGATATATTCTAACATTACATTAACCAGATTACAGATATAAATACTTGGACTGTTTTTAAAAAAATGGCTACAGTAATGTCGCGGGGTCTCCATTCACGCTTAACGTATACATAATGCACAGCAGCAATATATGATATATGACAGACGCAGCTGTGGAATTTCCACTAATCTCGCTAGAATGTATTGCTTACATTATAAAAAAAATGAAAAGCCTAAGAACAGTAGTCCGCACAATACAATACTAACAGATTATCAATTACAATTACTTTTCTGAATTTTATAGATGAAAATTAGTTATTTGTATTGTTTGAGTTCTTAGGACTACTGTTCTCATCTTGGGTATTAATTTAACAACATTTCAGTCTATGTAACCTCTGACCTGCTTCAGATGTATCTTGTCGATCTCAGGAATAAGGACGGAATTTCGAACGGGACCCTTTTATTTGTTTCATAGGGAGGATAGTATGCACTCGTATCGTAAACTATTATTGGATAAAGGGACTAAGTAATACGCAATTGTATTTTTGATCGACTATTCTGGTAAAGAGAACGGTCTCTTTCACAATATTTAGAATCCCACTTTTAAAATTGATGTTCCAAGTATTCTAACTACTGCGCCCCGTGTCCGAGCAGAAAGTTCTAGTAAGAATTTGGAAGCCTTAAACCGATTCTATTAGTAGTTGATATTTTCATTATTTCGTTACTTACATCTACAAATATTAGTTAGAAGTTTATAGATTTAATCGAAGTCAAACCAGCCAAATATTCAAGTCGTGTTAAAAATTGGCGACTTTATGTTAAATAAGTATTTTTTTATATAATTATACATTATTTTCTAATTTTATACAACTTTTTATAAATAACCAATAATTAATGTTCTTTAGAACATGTATCTTCATACGCAATCGATTTAATCTAGAAAATAATATATAATGTTCCAACGTTAGCACCTCGTACCAAAGGTCGTGTAGTAGTTCTAAATAATAATGTTCCTATAATATTGATCGATAATGCTTATCGATCTATCGATCAAGATTCAGATTTGACACCCAGTTATCTATGATATTTCTTTTTCTTTTTTTATTTAACCCGTCAATCGAACAACATTCTTAACGAGAGATTGTTTGGGTTTTTATTTTGTTTTTTTTTTGTATTTTATTGGCTGTTTTGAATATTAGTTCTGCTCGTGCTTATCAATTTCTTTCCTAATGGTTTTAATATTTAACATTAAGGTCAAAAAAGACATATCTTAGCAAAGTTGGAAACAAATGAAAATGTTCTGTTATATACAATAAAACATTATATATATATATATATATATATATATATATATATATATATATATATGCCTATATCTGCCTATACGCCTTTAAATTCGTTTTTCTTTTGTGTGTATTGATATTGATATTAGAACCCTCTTTTCTATTTATTGTATTTATGTGCTTCCCCACGAAAGCAAATTAGGCACAAGGCCGTTTTTAATGTGAGGTAAAAACCAGCTCCCCTAAAAGTAGGCAAAAAAGGGGCACTCTGGTGACCAAAAATAATAATTGTCCCAGTATAGAGGGTTGCTCTTTCATTGACTGGTACGAATCACCTAAAGTGCAGCATCTGCAGAACAGATACTACACTTTGATCCCGGCCGGAAGGCCCAGAACAACAGGAAAAAGGCAAGCCTCTTTTCTATTTATTTAAAAAGTAAATACAATTTTCTTATATATGGGTTTTGGAAATGCATTCACTAGCAAAAGATCTAGCTAAGTAGCATATTCTTTTAAACATTCATTTTAATTAATTCCCAATTAGTTTTTTTCGGTTTTCTTATGAGCTGATCATCTTTAGTTAACTATTACGTGTAATTATATTCATGCAGATATTCTACATGATTTATCCTTGCATAATGTTTGCGTGAAATGTTTACAGTAAACACAAAATTGTTTCCATATATATTTATGTATACATATATATTTTTGTTTAATCTATCTATATTTCTCTATATATCTATAAAAGTGAAAGTGTCTGTGTATCTGTCTGTGTGTTAGTGTACAATTCCCTACGCAATAACTCTGTCAATTTTTAGTCTACAGACCCGAAATTTGATATTCAGGGTACTGAGATTTGGGAAAATCTGAGTAATCCGTTTTCGGCTAAACTTTGCTTGTTAAGGGGTCAAAGTTAACGATTTGACCTTTGAGATCTCTATCAAACTCCTCCGAAAATTTTGGGTCTAAACACTTGAGATTTTAGATATAGGTTCCTTGGACATTGATATAACTTAATAACTTAATTTGAGCCCAAAACAATAAATGTTAAGGGGCCATAATAGGGGCCAAAGTTTAAAAAATTGATCGCTTTTTTTCTTTTTTTTTTTTTTTTGCTCAACATACATCTCCATACACCCGGGCAACGCCGGGATGAAATGCTAGTATATCTATAAAAGTGAACGTGTCTGTGTGTCTGTGTGCATGTGTATGTTTTCTTATGCAATGACACTGTCAATTTTACGTCTACACACTCGAAATTTGATGCACAGTGCACTGAGATTTGGGAAAATCTTTGTGATACGTTTTTTGCTGTTAAAAGGTCAAAGTTCAACGATTTGACCTTTGAGAACTTTATAAAACTCCTCCGACAATTTGGGACTAAACACTTGAAATTTTAGATATAGGTTCCTTGAACATGGATCTAACTTAATAACTTGATTTGAGCCCAAAACAATAAATGTTAAGGGGTCATAATATGGGTCAAATTTTTAAAAAATGACCGCTTTTTTATTTATTGTTTTTTTGCTCAACATACAGCTCCAAATGCCGGGCAACGCCGAGCGTAAATGCTAGTATATATATATATATATATATATATATATATATATATATATATATATATATATATATATATATATATATATATACTATAGTTCTGCTAGTTAATCATTAAACAATTTCCGAATTCACTCGAACGAATGTTTCTAAATAAATAAAAAATAGGTGAAAATATATTTAAATGCCAAGCAATATTTATAACACGGCTCCAAAATAGTGTATACCGTACCATCGAAATTTAATATGAACAACAGGACACTAATAATTGTAATAAATTAAAAAAATAAAGTAAAATAAAATCTAGTAGACAAAGATTTATAATCCGATTCCAAAATCTTTGTAGGAAATGCATAATTTCCACTAAAATCACTCCTCCATAACTGATCTCTTGCACAAAATATTTAATATCATATAACGTAAAACTGTCTTACAACCGCTGCTAAAAATGCCAGATAGATAAACACACAATAACACCCATACTAAATAAAATGTGTATAGAAAAAGTAATAACAAAATGAAAAAAAAATATGGCAACAATAAACTTACACTAGGACCAAAAATAAAATCAACAACAATATTAATAATGCAAGCTCTTATATCACTCACCTAAAAAGAAATACGAACGTTAATAATAAAAGAAATGTCGCAAATGTCGGATTTATACACTTTTATTCAGTATATAACAAATGTCTTCCATAGCCATAATAATCGCAAAGGAAAGCCCAGATAATAATTTCGATACTGCTATGACCTTCTTAGATTTTAAAACCGTATATTACGGCTATAAAAACACATTTAATGACAATAAAATCTGATAAAAACTGCACTGGCAACCTATTATTGAAATCTCAAAGAGAGCGAACACTCTCCAAGAATCGAATAGAAAATAGTACGGCAAGCCAGAAAAAAGAAATTTAAACGACCCATGTAAATTATATCTAAATAAAAAAAACAACATAATTTTAAAGTTCACGACCATTCTAAAACCTATTAAATTGTAGATATAAAATAGAAAACAACCGGATGTACAAGACATAATATACTATAGGATAATAATATGCAAGAAAGATAAATTAAACACATAAATAAAAGCTAGATAATAAAAACTAAAATATAAACGTATGTACTCTAAGCCTGCGAGCGTTCGAATACCTATAAATTCGGCACATTCACATAAAAATGTATCAGCTCAATACAAAACAGAAAGTATGAGCAATAAAAGTAACACGAACATTTGTGTGAAAGAAGCCTAGCCATTGACTATTACAAACATTAAACCTTGAAGGAATAAAGATGAATATGATTGGTTAGTTAGCTAGATTTATACTTTGTGTATATATAAAGACATTCAGTAAAATGTTAAACCGAGACAACGAAGGAGAAATATTAACGAATATGTTCACAAATTGTGGCACAATTCGTGGCAAATAACATAATAAAAAATTGGTGGGCAATGGTTGTACTATTATAGCACGCAACATCGTGACACGCACTTTGGAAACGCCTATGATACTAATAACTACTCAATAAATACTTATAAACATGAAAAAAACACAAAAACGCAATATTACCGAGAAATATACCTTTCTCAGAATGTAAATAGTTCGGCAACTTATGTCCAATTACTCATTTGAAATATGTATTGTCAATTCGTTATTATATAAGCAGAAACCTGTTGGTGTCCCATACAAAAAACACATAAAATGTTAAAGGCTCACAATATAGTATTACTATTATAAAAAACTTTTCTAAATGCCTACTGTCAGCGATGATAGCAGAATTCTTAAGATTTCAAAATTGAACCTCCTCAACCTAACATATATAATAAAAACTGTAATTAATAGGTAAAAGATACAACCAAATCTGCTGCAAAGAGCATAACCTCTCTAAGGAGATATGGAATTACGAACACATTCCAATGTCCTATATCCATATAAAATCACTATTCGTCCATGTTGTCACATCTGCTTTGATCTAAAATCCACTACTCCTGTTCTGTTATAGGACGACAAAATGTGTTTCTAAACTTATAGATTTCGATCTGAATAACAATTCCAGCCCTGTCGCATGGCCGTAATGTTGCATCTCTGTGTTTTTTTAGCAAGTTCTTGTGTGAAACGTGTTTCGACGAATTGCTCACTTTGAACACCTCGACATCAAACCTGACAAGACTTACCTTTTTACAGTAGAACTTTCAAGATGCCGAAAAATATTATCTCTATATATAAAAGGCAAAATTTGTGTTAGTGTGTGTGTGTTTGTGTGTGTTTGTGTGTGTGTTTGTGTGTGTGTGTGTGTTTGTGTGTGTATGTGTGTGTGTGTGGGTCTGTGTGTGTGTGTGTGTGTGTGTGTGTGTCGGTGTGTGGGTGTGTGTGTGTGCATTTTTGTGTATGTCCGGCAAAATCTTTTGGGGGCGCACTCGGTGGGGTCACTCATTCTTAAAACTTTTTATATGCTCCGTAGTCATTTCTAAGATTTACGAAACGAGCTCGCGTACTTCTTTAATTTGGACGAGTTTTACACACTATTTTCGCTATATAATTTTTGGTCTACGCGTGTTTCTTTGGCTTTTCCGTATCACAAGGAAAAACGGTGAAAGCTAATTTGTGTTCTCGGTCTCACGTGAAAAGCAATAAAGTTTGATCAATGCTGTGGAAAAAACCGGCATATACGGCAATTGCTATTCATTTGGACACGCCAATTTTAGAAGAGCTGTTTTCCCCAATATCTTGGCGGGGGAAAAATACGCAAAAACTGGCTTGCAGCGCCAAAGTTTAATCGCGTGATGTTTGACCTCATTAAATTCACGCACTTCTCATTTAACTTTTTAATCGTTAAATTAAAACAGTTTTCACATCCTCTCACGTCGTTGCAGAGTGGGTTAGATGTAAAGTATTTACCTTTCTTTCCCACATTCGCCTCACGACTTAGGTTCGAGCTTATCTTGCTACCAAAACTTTTTTCTTTTACACCTTCAAAACACTTGGGCAACGCTGGACACCCCGCTAGTTTTCGATTAAATAAACCTCACTTGTCTGTTTAAATGTATGTATGTATGTGTGTATGTCTGCCTAAAACTTTCGAAAGAAGCTACGGATTTTCACGACATTGAAATTATTTTTAAGCACGACCCTTCGGACGACAAATATCGCAAAATTGGCTAAAAGCATTAATTCCTTCACCCTCAGCTGGGCACGCTTCTACAAGCAGAGATCACTTTTTTCTCCGATATTTTCGAAAGTCATCCCCTCTTTACGATTGACTAGTCTTAATGTAAACCTTCGCCTCCCCTTCGCGGTACGGGTTCGAGCCTGCCTGCCTACTACCACTTTTTTTTTTGCTCAACACACACGTCCACACAATCGGGCAACGCCGGGCACCCGGCTAGTACTATGATGAATTTTATCTGCGAATCGCTTGCCTTTAGATGTCGTTCTTTGCTTTTTTTTTTTCCTTGGCTGATTTAAAATGCAGAAATTTAAATCACAAGGGAAATATTTTGCTGAACAATTTTTAGGATAAATTTGGTCCCTCATTCACAGTAGTTCCTTGCGTGTCAGTGACAATACGTATTCTGCTTGAGTAGAGAAATTTTGTTTACATTTTAAAATCCTATATTCATGAAGAAAAACCATACCAACACTAAATAAAACACAAAACAACATTTTATCTTTAAAAAAATATCAAATTTTGGTACAAAACAGTAATAATAAACAAGCGTTTAATTTTTCAAATAAAATATCATATGACTTACGACATTTACAATTGCTGTTTAAAACTTAGTTTCGCGCTTTAAAACTTCCTTTCTGTGAGCCGGTTATGTCTTGCGAAAAAGCGTTAAAGTGGGCCAACGCCTCGTCAAAACAGCAGTCACATCGATGTGGGTAAACAAGTAGGATGCTACACATTGAATGAGGAAAATCTATTATGATATTACTCACACAAATCATACACTAACAATCTGGCAAGTATAACCGTTCAACTAAGTGCAAAAGATACAAACAGTTGTATTTTAAGAGACGGTTAGAATCATAAAAAATAGTTTGAATGCATGAAATAGCGAATGAATTAAATGTTATTTAGTACAAAATGGAAACACAATTTAGAATTAGCTTCAATCTGTGATCCGTACTTCCCAAACTTTTACAGAAAACAATAGTCTAGCTATAACCCATATTAGCAATTTCCCCCACTCACTATCTGTGCCTAAATCTAAACACAGATTCCATGGAAAAAATCTTCTTCTTTTTTTTCTTTCTTAAAATATTCCGCATGTGAAAATGTTCCGTTGAACTGCTTTCAAGCGAACTATGACATGGTTGTTTTCAAGTTCAATGTGAACAAGTTCATTTTGATTCGCCCCCTTATAGAATTTCTTTTTACTACTAACAATTACTACACTGTTATCCAGATGACTACCGTACACTCATCAATCATTATCTTCAAGTCGCTTCCGGGCTGTGAAAAGTAGTTTCTTCCGAGTAAAAGAAAAAGAATGCAGACTACTCACTTTTTTCGAATAGAACCGAAACTTGCGAATTTGACACTATATGGTAGTAGAATGTCGATGCGAGAAAATAAAACGAGGGTAACTGTATTTACACATTGCTCTTCGTATCGAAGACCGCAGGCTAAAGCTTTTTCTTAAGAAATTCAAGTTAAAATAGTATTACTATCTGTAGTCCGTGTGAAATCTTGACGATTCCAGTTAAGAGTCTGTCAAAGTTATTGACATGCTTATCAGTGTGATTAAAAATTCGAAATAAATAAGAAAGAAAGAAAAAGTGCTTACGCATTTTAGTTTGACATCATCAATTTCTTCGGTTGATTTTTGTTTGTTTTTTTGTTTGTTTGTTTGTTTGTTTTTGTTTTGTTTTGTTTTTGTAGTTCCGCCTTAGATGGAATGGTTTTGCTTTCTTGTTTGTTTTCTCAACGCTGTTCGCGATAGCGTTCTGCCAGCGAGATAACTTTTAATGAGACTCGCGGGAGCCAGCTCGTGTCAACACGAACACATATGTCACTAAACTCGAACAGAGTTAAATACCTGAGGGGAGAAAATAACATTTAAATTATATATATATATATATATATATATATATGATGAAGTAAGAGAGAAATAAGGGAGTCGCAATAAGTATATAAGTAACTGAGAAATGCGTGTCAAAACTGTCCTATCATTATCCAACACACTTGACACGAGATCTACTGCGCATGATTAATAAAAGACTTTGATTGTCACTAGCGAAATATGGGCGTAAGCGGGAAAGTCATAACGGCTGTCACGTCCTACTTAAAGTCTAATTAAATTTAGATTATTTATATGGACAACATTTCGGATTACACAATGTAATAAGCAATCGTTTTAAACAATCTAAATAATTTATATTGATCTGAAAATTCTGTTTTAATGAGATAGAGAATTCATTAAAATTATTCAAAAATTAAGCACGAAGAATAAGCAACATATAGATAAAGCAGATTATATTTTTTACAAACTATGAAATCTAAAATTTACTTACATCTGTATAAAAAGATTATTTCTCGAAGTTTTATATCGATAGCATTGAATAGGAAAAATCGATACTTATTTTCACTATGCAATTTTGTTCTCATCCATCATCAATATGTTTAAAATATTTTTTCTGTGTTAACATGATAATTATTCAAACTTGGGATTTCTTTTAGATAATACTTATTCCAGCTGGGAGATTTTAACTAAAACCAGAAACAATAAGCATCTGCTTACGGAATGAATATAAAACCGAGTTTCTTCGTTTCTTTATATCAGTTTCCGCACTTAATAATCTAAATAATTTGTGCATTATAATCTTAAGTTTAAAGTTTTTCTTTACAATAACTAATTGCATTTTTGTTTTAATATTGTAACAGGATGCTTGCTAAAAACAATATACAAAACGGATCAAAATAGTTATCTAAATTTTAATAATAGAATAAAACACAAAATCTTTGAACATTAATCAATTCCACTTGAAATACATCGACATTGTTTTCATCGCTCTAGCTTAAACCACGATGGTTATTTGTGTTGATAGGTATTAACTTCATAACATATGCACTAATAAAAACAACCGGACCAGAATGTCGTTAGGTGTGCATTAGAACAATATTCACTTTTCAATTACCCATACTTCATTGTGTCAAAGATTAAAAAAAACAAAAAAACGCCCAATCTCCAAAGTGGAGACGCCAACCTTTATGTCGCTTAAAAAATCAAAAACAAATCTACGTATATATATATATATATATATATATATATATATATATATATATATATATATATATATATATATATATATATAATACGCCCAATCATCTCTGGCATTGGCAGTGCCACCCATAAGATAGCAAGGGCGATCACAAAACTCCTAACGCCATTATTGGGCACAATTAGCAATTCCCATATAAGAAACTCTGGCGACCTTCTTAATAAGATAAAAAACATAGATATGAAAAATAAAACCATGAATAGTCTCGATATACATATATATATATATATATATATATATATATACATACATACACACAATCTCTCTCTTTATCTCTCTCTTTCTCTCTCTCTCTCTCTCTCTCTCTCTCTCTCTCTCTCTCTGTCGTTCTCTCATGGAGTTTAAGCGTTTGGGCAATGTTTAGAAATTGTGATTTCAAAATAATGTAACAGTTGGAAGCGCCGACGGCCGCGTCACCTGTAGAGTTTCAAACTTGGCTTGACGTAGTTGCTAGTCTAGCCGTATTGAAGAAATGTGATACAGCGAAACAGTATGTCCGTGGATGACTAAACATATAAACATATATATATATAATATATATATATATATAATATATATATATATGTGTGTATAGCTGTCTGTATGTTTTTTATATTCCTTATTTAAACTACTTGAAATAGTGAAGCGTCTCGTGTGTAAGAAAAGTACGCTTTAACGTGTTAACGTTGCTAAAATAAATGTACAATACTGTAAAAGTGCGATTTACAAAATGTTACGGAATTTACAGATTATATATATATATATATATATATATATATATATATATATATATATATATATAGTATAGATACACATGCTTTCGAAGAACATATAATTTTTTCTTGTTACATGAAAGATTTTAATTTCTATTTCTATTTCTATTTCATTTCTTGATGACATTTTTCGTAATCATGTGCTCATACTTCTGTTTTTCATAGTAAATGTTGTGCATATCGGTTTACTCAACTGCTTTCATGCAGCTAAATAGTTGATTAATTATTGTATGCTTAATCACAATAGCTACTGTTACCGATTTAGTGATGATATCCATTAGACCGATCTTTCTTTCTTTACTCAAGATATAACCAAAGGAATCTCAGTATTTTGACATTATTTTCCTTCTTTCTTTTCTCCCAAAAATCTGTATTAAAAAAGGCTCAGCTACAATGTTCTTTCGCTATCGTCTTATCAACATCTGCAATCATTACAAACTAACTCTGTTTGACTCTTCTTTGAAAGTTTTCATTAATCCTCTACCACCTTTTTTAAGCAAGTGTATATCTTGCTCAGCCGCAATTCGCTTTCTTCTCGCAATACTTCTTTGCAAGAGCGTGCGGTCACCAAGGCTTCTGGTGGAAATAGATCATCACCCTTGAGCGGCCAATATTCAAAACTATGCTAATGAGATTGTTTGCTATCACACGTTTCGATTAGACGCGCATGCGTCAGCGAATCGGTTTCATTTTTTTTTTTTTTGCTTGCAAGCAAGTAAAGATCGCAATCTTATCTAACACACATGATAAAAGACAAAATCGGAAAAAATGATGACATGTGGAATATTAAGAAGAGAGTAGTATAAACTTCTAAATTTTTAAAACAATGTGAAAAATGCACAATACTAAGCTTCAGTGAGAACTAATCAGTATTTATGAAGGAACATAAAAAATTATTAACTACACAAATGTGTCCGTTAACTATTAATAGGATAGTGTGTGTGTTATTTATTTGGTCTGTTAAGCTTACATGCTAGTGACCGTCGTTTAATTCTTATGGACCTCAATTTTATGTAATACATAATATATATATATATATATATATATATAATATTTGAAAAATGAGCAGCTATGTATGAGTCTGTCCCTTATTAATCAGTAATTTTAAGAAATATATATATATATATATATATATATATATATATATATATATATAGGATATATATATATATACACTTATCAAAATATCGTTGTCAAAAATGCACTATTCGTTCTCATTTTGATACCTATAAATTCCTATCGATTCCTTCAATTTGCATCGATCATATATCATAATAATAAGCCCGCTTCCTCTTACTATAACAAAAGTAAAGTCAGAATTGAACTTATTTGGATCTGTTGTTTCCGAGAACCTTCAAGAGTAAATCTTATACTGTGGTGACTAATCATTTACTCTGCACCGAACTGATACCATAATACTTTATTGCACCTCACAATAACAATGATTTAATCCAAATCAGTACAGTAGTGTCCTGGGAAAAGTCGAATTGACAGATAAATAAACTAAAAGACGTATCATCTCCTATGTAATAAAATGACCGGGGAAATTCCCCTCTCCACCAAAGTATCGTAAGATTGCAACAACAGATTCCACGTACAAATTAAATATATCTATCTAGCTTAATAGCCACTATTTTATGTAGCTTTCGAACACCATTTTAGACACTTTCAGTCTTGATGATAAAATACTACATTACATCCGACAAGTATCACCATCACAATAGCAACATCTTTAGTGGAAGGAGTCCCTATTTTTCTTTCTACGTATTTACTCCTCCCCCTGCTACCAGTTTTCACCGTTTCAAATTCTATTTTTTCCGCAGATACTGTGCTTACACCGAGTGTAACTGCCTCATAGAGATATACGCATAGCATAATCTTTCCGATTCATAAATATTAACGTCTTCTGGTCCTTATTTTGTCAATTCTGATTTATTGAACTCTGACAATTCTTATATTATGGAATTACCTTATCCGCTTTATAAACGAACACTTATCTAATATTAAGACATTGCGTCCCTGATAGACATATTTTTCCGCCGGCATAGGTCATTACAGACATGAAAGATGGGTGAATACAAGAGAGAAAAAATCATTAAAAAACTGTAAATAACGCATATACTCTCTTTCTTTTGAAAGATGGTTTGCCACTAGACTATTCTACCGCGGCGACGACGACTATGTACAAGACTCTCCTTCTTTGTAATCGTCGTTTTCGAAGACGCCATCGTCGTCAAACCATCAACAACATTGAGTTATCTTACCATTAACCACAATGCGTGTACATTTGTGCATTTTCTACATTATTATTCGGATAAAAATTACAGAAGTTTACTGAACGAAATCAACAAAATTAAAGACGTTGGCTCCAAATATATATATATATATATATATATATATATATATATATATATAATTAAATACCTACAAACACTAGTGTTTCATCCTTTCGGGAATCTTCAGTGCAAGGTGTCACGATTAATACCAGTCGAACGATTTGAACCCCGCAACACGAGACATCTCTGGCTCGATTAGCGAAGACCTAATCCAGTCGGCTACCATTAACCACGTGAAATAACGTTGAATTCAAACATCTTAATTTAAAATGTTCATTTACGTGAGTCAGACAGTGATCTAATCGTTATACGATGATCTATGCATAAGAGCTAAATTGACCGACTTTAATTTAACTGAAAGTGCTTAACTTTAACGATAAGATACGAATTTCTTAAAGGGGATGTCATATATATATATATATATATATATATATATATATATATATATATATATATATATTTAATTATTCTGCCGAAAAAAAATTACGGAAGTTTATGGATTGACCAAAATGAAACAAACTTATTTGCGACCAATTTTATTCCCCCTATATATTTCTTTGAAAATAGGTATCTCCGATTGCGTTTTTTCATAATTATGCTAAAAAAATACCGAAAGTCTATTTACCAAAATAAACTACATTGGAAAGGTTAGCTCCCAAATGTTTGCGTGTTTTTCTATTATTATGCAGAACGAAATAAAACGAGCATATTCTTTGCCAACAATTTACGTTATATATTTATTTTAATAGAATTCCCATATTTTCCCTTTTCATATAACCAAATCATTTAAAAAGAGACGTGATTATATGCGTCGTTGCTGTGAGACGGTGCATTCATTTTGGGCACGGACGCCAGAGCCCTGTGGGAGAGGAGTGCCTCCCATTAATAACCGTAGTTTTACTGTGTGTGGTTTGTACAGGTGAGGTGAGGGCATACTTACCCCTTGCAATGTCGGTGCATGGGTTTTACTAGTATAAATATAAATCTTAAACTCGTGAGTTCAGACTGCTTCTATGTAATTAATTATTAGTTATTAAATGCTTAGTTATTGCACGTTTGGTTATTTTAATCCCTGATACGGAAACCATATTTGTTTTTCAATGCTGTTTCTAGTTTTATACCAAGCAATGAACGAAGCAATTATAGTAAAAGAGAAAATTCAGGTTGCTAGAAATATTTCTGTGACTGTTCCCATCTTTCCAAAGAGACAAAAGCAGTTGTGTTTGTGAAATGGTACAATTCTTTCCTTTTAAGCATAATTAGACCCTACTCATAAGACAAGGAATTGTAGAATGCTCTGATACTGGTTTGATAGCGTTAACTATAGTTTCTGATAAAATGAGTGGAACATTCTAGAATATACTACCGTAAAATATTCGTTAAAATTGATTTGCACCAATACGTTTTTACCCTTTAAAATGAAAATAATGCATTAATTTCTATTAGAATAAGAATTAATTAAGTTCATTATTATTTTTAGAAGTGTGTATCTCTATACATAAAATGTATCAAATTTTATTTCAGTAAAGGGTTTTACATGCATTAAAATACAATGTTTCATGTGTACCACTATGTGTTTCACCCACTGTAAGTATATATATATATATATATATATATATATATATATATATATATATATATATATCGTGATTTAAAGGTTATGAGGGTTTTTGAAGCATGAAAAACGATGTTACTTTTTGTATTTAATATTTTTATTATTATTTTTTCTCTTGGTCACAAAAAAGTATCGAAATGAAAAAGAAAAAGAAAGCCGTTGAAAGAACAGGAAATTTGTAGTGTGGACAGCGTTCATTTCTAGCAATCATGTGAGAAAAAGTTCACGTTGATTATTTTAGCCGGTTGTGGAAGAAGATTGTATTATAATTATTATTTTTGAATGTTGCACCGTAATAGCATTTAATTCAAACGGCAAAATTGAGACGCAATTGATTCCAATATGTATAATGGAATTGAAATCAAATTGTTAAACGGTACAAATAATGTAATTAATAGTTACGAAAATGATAGTACAGTAAAGTATTTAGAACAAAGGTGACAGTTTTTAATAATAATAATAATAATAATAATAATAATAATAATAATAATAATAATAACAATGATAATAATAATAATAATAATAATAATAATAATAATAATAATAATAATTTCGTTTATGAACGTCTCTCTTGAAAGGGATGGGATTCATTTCCAGAGGATTTCCCTTAATCCCGGCTTCAAACCAGGAGCTTCAAAGATCAAGGGTTTTCCTAAGGATGTTGGTGGTATCTATAATTGCAGAGGTTTCAAGGCCGCCTAAAACATCGGGGATTTGTAGTTTTTTCCAATTGTCCTTCCAGACGATTTGATACTACTCCTAGTGTACCAACTACGACCGGGATTATTTGTGTTTTAACCTCGTGTATACGCCTTATCTCCAAGGTCAGTGGAGTATAATTGCTCCACTTCTTATTCTCCTTCTCTCCCATATTCAGGGTACTGAGAAGTGTACAATCCAGTTTTTTTTACCTTGTCAATGACGACCAAATCCGAACGATTATGTTCAAATTGCTTGGTCGTTATGACACTTTTGACCCACCATACCTCTACCTTGCCATCCTCACTTGTTCTCACTTCATCAGGCACCTCCTTAAACCATTTTCCAGCACACTTCACCCCAACCCTCTTACACACCTCCCAATATATCCGGAGTTCCATGCGATCGTGTATTTTGGCGGTACTCTCTCTGGACCAGTCCACTACACCCTGCTGCAAAGTGCGCAATTGACTCTCAGGTCTTACCACAAATCCGGCATTCTGCAGCAATTTCCTCTCCTAGAACCACTTTTTGAACAATCGTGTTCCTAATGCCTGCTCTTGTGCTGCACAAACAAAAGATTCGGTACTCTTAGCCAGATACCCAACTCTAAGCCATTGCCATGATCTTTCATCAGCCACTTCTGCTATATCCTGGAAGAACATTCTATGCATTTCCTTCCTAGCCAGTCCCTCTGCCCTTTCTCTATCCATACGTTATACATAATCAGTCTTGGTCTCACATACCTCCACTTCATTGGCCACAACCTTAAGCATCCACTCCCCACTTCTACCACATGCTCCTTCAGCGACATCTCCTCGGTTCTAACATAATCTTTTACACTTTTCAATCCTCACCCACCATCTTTCCTCTTTTGATACAGCCTTGCCACGCTACTTCGAATGTGAAATATACCAAACATTGCTAAAAGTTTTCTTGTTTTGATATCCATGGCATGCAAATCCTTGTCAGACCATTCTAAAATTCCTAAAATGTCTCGATAAAACTATCGGTGATGGTGTAACCTTAAATTCACTAACCCCATTTATGGGAGAATGTCAAAGCAAAATATTGAAAATAACGACGTAAATGAAGCTAGAACATCTTGTGATGGTCTCACGTCGGATAGGTGTCCCACTGGTCAACAGGGTGGGTCCTGTCGTCATCATACAACTGTTCGAAATTCTGAGGATGTGGCTGGATATAGGGGGAGTGAGAATTGCCAGAGAGGGTACCAAGACACGAAGGGAGTTGGAACAGGAAATGTAAAAAAAACAAAAAAAAAACAAGGACGGATAAGGAAAGAAAAGTCCTGTGGGAATGCTTTGTAAGAAGTGGAAGTACCAAATCTGGTGGATATATCCGAAAAATGAAGGAAGAATGGGAATTGAGAGGAGGCGAACCTAGAAGTGTCGCAAGTTTGGTATCCCAGTTAAAACAAATTAAAAATAACAACCTACTTTCAGTGATAGCAAGAGAAGAGATTGAATGGATTGTTAGAAATGAAATGAATAACGAAAGTAAAATTGATGAAACTAGCTCTGATGAAAGAACTGAGAAAGTGGAAGTGCAGAAGGGAAATGTAAACGATGATGGAAGGCGGACAACTGAGGAGGTATGGAATCGTATGGTTAGGGGAATAATGAAAAAGAGTTTGAAGGATCCAAGGCAGATGAGATCATTGACTCTGAGACAGTGGAGCCAGTGAATGGAGCGGATGTATGGAGAAGTGGTGATGAAGTTCAAACTTTAACTTCTGTAGAATGAGAAGTACTTCAGAAGTTAGAGACGATATCATAGAGATTCCAAGTATGAAGAGTAGTGATAGGCGGAAGGTGAAAAATGAGGTAAAAATAATTTAAGGAGTAATTAACAACATCATAAGAAAGAGCATATCGATTACGGAACTTAACAGCCTTCTATATGCAGCGTCATACGTTATTGCGAATCGTCTTGGCTTATTACAGAAGAAAAATGAAAAAATGAATGATAGAAGGCCACACTGGGAGAGGCGGCTTGAAGAAAGTATTAAACGGTGGCGGAAAGACATTGGTAGAATTGAAGAAATAAGAAAAGGATATAACTAGGACAGAAAGCCAAGGACGAGCTTGAAAGGAGGTATAGATTGCTGGAAAAGGGAACGATGAACGTTCTAACAATGTTGAAAGAGAAGGTCCACACTGGTGGTATTAAAATTAGGAACTTTGTTGGAAAAAGTGTTGCATTTTGGCAGAACAACCTTTTCCGGAACAATCAGTCTCAGTTGTATAAATAATTAAATGGTAGTAAACAGGCGGGAAATAACAACACTCCAAATGCAAAAGATGCAAGGAAGTTCTGGAGTGGGATTTGGTCCGTCGAAGGGCGATATAATGAGAAGGCTAGCGGGTTCGGAGAGATCAGGGAAAGACTATCAGAAATGCAGAAGATGAAGAACGTTGAGATAACCATCGATGACGTTAAAGCTGGCATACGAAGGATGACAAATTGGAAGGCACCTGGTCCAAATGGAGTGATGGGATTCTGGTTTAAATATTTCCCATGCCTTTATCCACCTATAGCTGCTGATCTGCAAAGGGTTGTAAAGTCGGGAGATGTCCCTGATTGGCTTGTGAAGGGAAGAACAACACTGATTAGGAAATATCCTGCAAAAGGAACAGATGCCAATAATTATAGACCAATGACATGTCTGCCATTGATGTGGAAACTGTTGACTGTAATATTTGTGGAGAAAATTTATGAACATCTAGAGAGTAATGGTGTTTGTCCTGACGAACAAAAGGGGTGCTGGAAAGGCTCGAGAGGTACTAAAGAGCAACTACTAATTGACAAAGCAATAATGCAGGATGCGAAGAAGAAGAGTAATCTGAGCGTAACATGGATCGATTACAGAAAGGCTTATGACATGGTTCCTCATTCATGGATACGTGAAATACTATTGATGATGAAGGTTGCTGAAAATGTGGTAGGGCTTTTGGAGACAAGTATGGCTCGATGAAAAACGGTGCTGACAGCAAACAGAGAGGAGATGGGGCAGGTTGGCATTAAACGTGGGATATTTCAAGGAGATTCGTTATCGCCACTTCTTTTTGTAATGATAATGATGCCATTGAGCATCCTCTTTAAGAGAGAAAAACTGGGGTATAACTTTGGATCTGGTGACAGACGCCTCAACCATCTACTGTTTATGGATGATTTGAAAATATTCGGTAGAAATAAAAAGGAAATTGAGAGATTGGTAGGACTTGTGAGGAGATACCTAGAAGACATTGGGATGGAGTTTGGGATTAGTAAATGTGCTGTGCTGGTGATGAAAAAAGGAGTAAAGGTTCGTTCGAATGGAATAGTGCTGCCAAATGGAGAAATCATGAAAGAAATAGAAGATACAGGATATAAGTATTTAGGAGTGCTGGAAGGGGTAGGCATCATGAACAGAGAAATGAAAGAAAAAGTCAGGAAGGAGTATCTTAGAAGAGTGAAACTACTTGCGAAGTCGAAACTGTATGGAGAAAATCTAATGAAAGCAGTAAATGCATGAGCAGTCACTGTTTTGAGATGCAGTGCGGGATTAATAATAATAATAATAATAATAATAATAATAATAATAATAATAATAATAATAATAATAATAATAATTAAATGAGAATAAAAATAGTCTCGGTCCTGAAGGAAAATTGTCTCAGTCCCGAAGAAATTCTGATACATAGACCGAGGATAATATCAGAGCAGGTACTAAAATGTATGTGCTTTTGGCCCTAAAGTCACTCTGTGTGAATTAATAATAATGACAATATTTATAACAATATTATTATTATTATTATTATTATTATTATTAATAATAATAATAATAATAATAATAATAATAATAATGACAATAACAGTAACAGTAATCGTAATAACAGTATAAATAATAATATTTATATTTAAACAATAGACCAATAGTAACGTTTACATAAAAAACATATGCATAAGCGTACATATATATATATGTATACATAATTGAAACCGATATATACGCATTGGTTTGTACCAATAACGTCACATGCAACGACCATATATATATATATATATATATATATATATATATATATATATGCATCCCCCCATATATACAGTGCATATATAAATAATCATATGCATAAACAGATATGTAGGCATGCACACACATACATGCATACATATTAATATATGAAAAAAATATTAAATACAAAAAGTAACATCGTTTTTCATGCTTCAAAACCCCCCTCATAATATTTAAATCACTATCCTAGAAGCATGCGTGGACTTTTAACATTATATATATATATATATATATATATATATATATATATTTACTAGCTGTATCCTGCCACGCGTTGTTGTGGCTCAAATTGGCGCAATGGAAAAAGTTCCAACATGAGAAAAAGCAAGTTTCTTATAGGTTTAATTTTCAATTTTGCATGGGTACACAGTTTTTGTTGTTCCATTTTCTTAGCTGATATAGAGATTTTCCGGTGTGGTGACTCTTGAATACGTAATATATATTGTCCATGTGAAAAAACAGTCAGTGTGTAACTGTAAGGCCCACAATTGTAAAGATTGTTCCCTGTGCTTTGTTGATGGTTAATGCAAATGACAATAAAATTGGAAAGTTCAATTTCCTAAAGTGTAATGATGTATCCGGTGGAATCATAGGAATGCATGGAATGAAGATATATTCATCTGTGAAAGGTCCTGTTAAGATTGTTGTTTCTATGATATTGTTTGTTAATTTTTTTTTACTGCAAGCTATGTGCCATTGCAAAGCTTGGATTGGTTTATATTTCACAACATGATAATTGGTACACCAAATTTCAGTTGCAATACATGCGGTGGCATCCCTGGCAAATATAGCTGTTTGATAATTTACCACTTTATCTGCTTTCACAACAGTGTCGATGGATTTGTATTTGACTACCTCACTTGGAATTTTACATTGAATAATAGCGTTAAGTTCATTGGCATCTTTGTATTGACCTGCAAGAATAGCTCATTCACTCATTCAAATGGAATTCTTATAATTTGAATATCTGCAAAAACCTTTTAAACTAACTATTCTTTTGATGAAATAAAATTACAGAAATTACAGAAGTTAAAAGTCAAAGAATTTCGCCCTTAACTCTGATCAGCTGGCACTTTTTCGTACCCAATTTTCCACAAGTGATGCAAAAGTTTTTGTGCGGATCGAACAGTCTGTAACTGGACATGCATATTTTGAGTTAAATTTAATAGCTTCACATGGAACGAAAAAGTAGAGAATTTGAGGCAAGCATTTATTTCATCTGCTGGTGTTGATTGAAGAATAACAGGTAACATTTATCTGGAATCTCCTGCAAGCAATATTACTGCATTCCCAAATGGTCTGACATTGCCACGCAAATCTTGCAAGGATCGACCAAGAGCCTCAAGTGATTTTTTGCGTACCATTGTGCATTCATCCTAAACAATAAGTTTGCATTTCTGCAATATTTTTCCCCATATTGGATGTTTTTGAGATGTCGAAGATGAGATTTTGGAAAAATTGAATGTTTTAAAGTAGAATAAATAATTCTTCTACTTGGCAGCAAGGTCGCAGGTATTCCTCATGCAGCAAGGGCTAAGGCTATGTCATTTTGTTACCAAATGGCTGCCAAAATCAATTTAATTAGAAAGGTTTTACCAGTTACTTCTGGTGCTGTTCAAGGTAGCAGTAATTTCCAAATAACTTCTATTCTCACAGTCAGTAAATTAGGTGACTAAAATAGGATTTATCCATGTTTTGACAATGCCTTATTCACTGTAATTAATTTAAGAGACTAAAATAGGATGAGGGATTAGAGATGGACAGATAGAGAGGAAGATATATAGATAGAAAAGAGAAAGTGAGAGGAAAATAGAGAAAGAGAAGGAGATAGAGAGATAAAGGGATTGATAGATAAACAGAGAGAGGGGGAGAGTTAGAAACAGAGAGGGATGAGACAGAGGAAAGGATAGAGATAGAGGGAGTTAGAGAAAGGGGCTCAAAGAGAAATGGAGAGGGAGATATAGAGAGAAATATAGATTGAGAGAGGGAAAGGGAGAGATGGATAGAGAGAGATATTAAAAGAGGAAGAGAGAGGGGGAGAGAAACAGAAAGTGAACTACACTTCACCGTTTGTTTCCTCGTTCAGTAGAGAAGAAATCTTTCGAGACTGAGGCAATTTTAATGTTTTGTTATTATCCAGAGTACCCATTTTTTTGGGGGGGGGTAGATTTTCATCACATTAGAAACCGACCGGGTTATCTGTACTTTCATTTAACAAATTAATAAAAGAAAAACGGGTTTGTATTACTGTACACATAGATTCGAAAAAGTTGTCAAAAAACAAATATATAGCAAATAAATGTTATCAAAGGCAAGATAAATTACTTTTCTGCCAAACTGGATATATGTTTTGTGTTTTTATTCAATGTAACATATTTATTCAGCTCGAAAACAATACAGTGTTTACCGATGTATTGGAACATTCAAGATGGCGTCTGATTCTTCCTTAACACGGTAAGTTTGGGAAAAGGTGATATAAATAAAAAAACAGATAAAAAAACTGTTAAAATCTCGCTCAATATATGTTACCGTGACATATGTTGACATATATTCGGCGGGTTTTTAATAGTATTTTGTATAGTTTTTTATTTATAACACCTTTTCCCAAACTTACCGTGTTAAAGAGGGTGTGAGACGCCATCTTGAATTTTCCAATACATCGGTAAACACTGTATGTTTTTCGAGCTGAATAAATGTTACATTGAATAAAAACACAAAAAATATATCCAGTTTGTCAGAAAAGTAACTTATCTTGCCTTTGATAACATTTATTTGTTATATATTTGTTTTTTGACAACTTTTTCGAATCTATGTGTACAGTAATACAAACCCGAAAATTTAATTAAAAACAAATAATCAGATTTAGCTTGTTATAATAGGTGTGAATTTATTTGCCCTGGTGTATCACACTCGTGTTATTTTTAGTCCGAAAATAAAGAAGAAGAACTCCTTCCCGACTGGTCAAATGTTTTTGGCGATAAGTTGGGATGAAACGATAAAATAATTTTCTTTAGAGAATTCGTTCGGGTAAGGAGCAGCGTGAATAGACTCCTCGAAATTTTTTTTGTCTTTTTCTTTGAGCTCTCCGGAAACGGTGAATGTTCAATGTCACTGTCAAAATTAGTTCCGGGGTAGCCGCTACAATTGAAATTTACTAATCTTTAAATAAAAAAGTTAAAAAAAAAAGTTAATAAAAAAAATTGTTGCTTATGTGCGCATAAAAACCTTTTTTTTTATCTTAGGTCCACCTTGTAATCACAACCCCCCACCTCCAAATCTTAAGAACAGCTTCCGGAATAAACATCACTTTTGGAGGGGGGGGCTAATAAACACCATTTGGGAGGGGGATATTTAAAAAAAAGTCGATAAAAGTCGTCATTTAAAAAGAAATTTAAAATCAAATGTCTGTAAAAGTGAGAAATTATTAATAAATGTTTAGTAACATTTTTCGGTGCTAATGCAGAGAGTGATCCGCGCTATTTTTTTAAATCGTTTTTTTTTATTCCAAAAAACTCAAAAAGCAAGCGACAAACTATTTTTTGGCCTCATATAATAAAGAAAAAATGTGTAAATTAAAAAATATGGAAGATAAACAAATGAATTATGTTTTTTTTGTTTCTTTTACTTACTAAACAGAAAATGAAATCTTTCGTCAATTCGTGGCTGTGACATTAATCGAACCGGAAGTTCAGTTTTATCAACAGAACAGATTCACAGTAACGGTTAAAAAAATATATTTATTTCATTTAATTTTTTAATTTTAATAATTCGCGAGGTAAATTTAATTTAAGAACATAAAAACATACCTCGACTCTAAAAATGGGTTGTCTGAAAATTTCAAATAAATTGGTAACGTAGAAATATGGTTTTATTCGTTTAGAACAAACCAACATTTACATTTATATATATATATATATATATATATATATATATATATATATACATTTAAATATATATATATATGTATATACTATTAAATAAAATTAACTTTGTATGTGAGTTCATCCTCATATGTTCCGAAACGGTTGAGCCTATCTTTTGTATATTTCACACAAGTAATTTATATTCCTATTCATTAGATATGTTTCCTATAGAAATTCATCCGAAAAGTATTAAAAATCGAAAGAAATCTGATCTTATAATAAATCTTTCCTTTTTTATAGATAAATAAAATAATTTTTACGCAATGATATTTTACGTTACACTAATGGAAACTTGGCCGGCGTTACGTAAAATATTCTCCTGTAAAAATTCTTATTTTATATATATAAAAGAAGAAGCGCAAATATCAGCTGACGTCATATCGTAAACAAACACAGACGGAATTTTATGAGCGACATTATTATTTTTATTATTATTATTATTATTAATATTATTATTATTGTTTTTTATTTTTATTTATTTTTATTTTTTTTGCGAAATAGAACAACGGGCAAATCATTCCTCGTAATCTCTTCTCTATATAAATAAAATGAAGTCATTTTTCCCCTAATAGGATTAAAACTCAAGACGTTTCATGCAAATGTAATATGCACAAACTGCATCACATTATATGAGGTGTGTTATAGGCCTATTACCTCTACACTTGCTAGATAATCGTACATTCCTATATTTCTTCTGGTGAGAGTTCACTGCCCAAACCTGTAAGAACCAATGTAGTTGTAAAATCTCTTCTCTTCTTCTCTTCTTCTCTTCTATATAAATAAAATAAAGTAATTTTCCCCTCTGAGTTTCACCTTAATAGGATTAAAACTCAAGACATTTCATGCAAATCTAATATACACAAACTGCAGCACATTATATAAGGTGTGTTATAGGCCTATTACCTCTACACTAGTAAGATAATCGTACATCCCTGTATTTTTCTGGTGATAGTTCACTGCCAAAACCTGTAAGAATCAATGATGAATAATATCTTTTCTCTCTATTTAATTTCTCCTTTGCCTGCTCCCCATTTACACCGCCGCTTAATCTTTCACGAGGAACAAAAAAACGAACGCACACCGATCTCGGGTTTTTCAATTGCATACAAAAAACCGAAATGCACCACGCCTAATTATACATTTTTTATTTACACTTTATTTCGAAACATTATTATACTAGGAAAAAGGTTATTTTATTTTCCTTTTTTTTTCATTAACATATAATATATCGTTTCCTTCACATTTAGTTTCGTTTCGTTTCGTTCAATGCTTTCTTTTTTTGTTCCCATTTCTCCGATTACAGAGTTCAATATTATTTTTCCCGTTATAGCAGTACAAAATGTAAAATGTCGAATTTTCACGTAAAGCGATTACGAACATATCAATCTCGATTACTAACAAATCAATGTATGAGTGCTTTAAAATATTTACCAACGCGGATCGTGAAATACTACATTTAAACATGTAAACAATTCATTTCTATATGCATCTCGAAAAGATCTCAGAGTCGTTTTATTGCGTTTCGTACGCTTTCGTTCCGTTTCTTTTATGTTCGCATTTTTCTGATTTCATTGCGATTGTTAACATCGTTACGCTATAAGTCTTAGCAAAATGAATTTCATTACCGATGCTATTTTTAGCACAAACAAGGTGTTTTATTTTTTGTAATATTTACTACATTATCTTAGGACTTTACTAATTATCTTTGAACTATACCAAGAAAACTTAGATTTATCTCTAACTGGATTTTTACATTGGATTTAGTGAACTGCTACATTAAACTGCAATGGTAAGCTCGCCGTAAATTGCGTAGACAAATTATAATTTTAAAACAAGAATTCCGTTATGCAAGCAACATCGGGTTTTTATAAAATACTTTTTTCTTTCTTTTTCTTACAAATAATTTTTGGGATACGCTTTTTTCATTAAAGCAAATTGGAAAGGTCAACGACAAATACATTTAACTTAGTGGGTTGTTTTTACATTTAGTTATTCTTTGTTTTAATTGCCATCGTTCTCTAGTTAATACTTTTTTTTTTTTAAATTATTTCATGCTTCGGCCATAACTTTTATCTTGGTCCCACGTGTGCACACACTTTCTTTCACATACGGGAAATTTGGTCCTTAACTTTTCAATTCCTATTTCAGTCACCTAAATTACTTAGTGTGACAGCAATTTAGGAATTTACTGCAAAACCTAATTATTATTTATAATTAAATGTTATTAACATTATTAAACTATATTAGGCAACGTTTGCATAGAATGAAATGTTTTACAGTTGTGGTAAAAATGCAACGGAAATCGACTTTTCCTTCTTTTTTCAAATCGGTACATTTTTACATTACGTCAAACTCATCGTTCATATTACACATGTAAACTTCATTAGGTTTTCGGGTACGCTGACAAGATTAGGGGTGTCTATTCCGAAATCCGTTCTTAAGGTTTGTGGTGTCTATTCCGAGACCCGTTTCATTGAAAAAATGACATGACATATTCCTCATGGTTTAAACTGGGCGAGCGCCATTTGACAACCAAATAAAAGAATAAAAGCAACATTGGATTTTTATAAAATAGTTTTCTTTTTTTGTGCTTTTTTATTTGTTTGTTTTTTCGATTTGAATGATTGTTGCTTTCTTTTTTTAACGGGGAAGTGGGTTGTTTTTTTCTGTTTTTTTTGTTGTTTTTTTAACGGCAACCGTTCTACAGTTTGAATTTAACCAGGATTTGCAAAGAAGGTGCGCCAAATAAAATGGCGCCTCCAATTTCGGCAATGAAGTGTAGAAGCACCGTTATTCTTTGAATTGTATTCGTTGGGAGGCACAATTTCAAACAAATCTTTTTCTCTACTTACACCTAACTATTTACAGTGTTCATATAACGCATTCATCTTTTCTTTTTATAATAAAAATTCCGTTTGCAAAAAGAAACGTTTACTGCCAATTTTCTTTAAAAAAAAAAGTGCAACTTTTCCTGAAAAAAAATCGTTCCCTTAATAATTTATGGTAAAAAAGAATCTTTTCTGGTTGAAAAAAATTTGCAGAAAATATTAAAAGTAAATAAACAATAAAAATGCTATTTTTCTTGAAGAATGTGTTTCATTTTTACAAATGGAGCCACAGCAACGCGTGGCCGGGTACAGCTATATAATAATCCATAGACGATTGATTCTATATTAATACATAAACAATATGCATAAATTAAATATCGTGCCAAAGCGTATTGTACGACCGAGTAACGCAGATGGGCCAGCAAGTATTATATATATATGTATGCATATATATATATATATATATATATATATATATATATATATCGTCTTCAGCTGGGATAATGTAAACGAGCTTGACTGAATAGTAAACATAAGAAGACAATAGCGCATGACTGAACTATCTCCTATGTTAATCATTGTAACCAGTCCGATACCCGAGATGAAATATAAGAACTTTTCATTATCTATCTTGAGGGCTTAAACACGAAAGCATGGTCAATGTGTAGTTTGAGACTGCAGCTATTGTCATCTATGAAGCCATTTTCCTTTCTGGACAGTGCCAACCGCTTACGAGCGGAGGTGAATGCGAGCGATCAAGCGTAAAATCAGCTAGACTGGAAACTGATCCTGCCCTTAGGGTCAACTGGTATTCAACGACCAGTGCTGAGAAAAGGAAATCGATCTGGAGCCAGGGACACATACCGGCCGCTGATGACACCTTCTTTCAATGATACACGGTTTAATTAATACGGCAATCTATAGACGAGCTCATGTGTAGCTAGAATAAGATTTATATGTATAATGTGCAACCATGTGATTGAATTTAAATAACGGTAGGACTATAAATTTATATTAATGTACAAGGATATATGAGCTATTTCTCTCTCTCTTTCTCTCTCTCTCTCTACACACACATTATATATATATATATATATATATATATATATATATATATATATATATATATATATATATATATATAGTAGCGTCCAAACTAAGTGGCAAAATTTAAAAAAACAATATTTGTTAGAAATAACAAATGTGAAAAGCTGAAATTTTGGCAACTGGTAGTTGTTATTATCCATAATCACATACTAAAATTTGAATCATTTGCAAAGAATAGAAAAAGAATTATAACCAGTATGTTATTATAGATGATAACGACTACCAGTTGTCAAAACTTCAGCTTTTCACAGTTGTTATTTCTAACAAATATTAGTTTTAAAATTGTTCCCCTTGGTTTTGGACGCTACTCTCTCTCTCTCTCTCTCTCTCTCTCTCTCTCTATATATATATATATATATATATATATATATATATATATATAATATGAAGCACGTGTCTAATTATATTTCTCTATATAATTCAATGGCCTTTTGTTTGAGAGCAAAGTGCAGCATCTGTCCTGATACAACACGTCATATTTACTACTCTCAACCTATGGAGCAATGAAAAAAAAGGTTTTCTCGACAGGAATAACTTTTATTTTTGTCTCAGTCTAGATTTTCTCTTTTGGAAAACATTAACTTTCCTCGCATAAAACTCATAGTGTTTAACTCAAAATTTACATTAAAATGAGTGACTAGGGATCAATCATGAATAAGTAAACATTAAACATTCAAGACGATTAGTTCATTTATAAAAAGAAATCTAGACGTTTAATTTTTTGTCTATCTCTCCTTCTAAAAATATTTAACGTGATATTAGTAATATGTATAAAATATAGGCTAGCCAATGCATTTCAAAGATAATGTTTAAATGCATTAGAAATTCAAGCAGAGCTGTATTGGCAGATTGTGAGGTAAAAATGTTGGGAGCCAAATTATAAAAAAAAAATCCGTGTTTAATTGTGTAAAAAATAACATAGGGAAGTACAGGCAGATGTGATATCGTGTTATTCATGAATTGAGTGCCTAATGTTAAAGAAAATTATAGAAAGTATTGTTTTAGTATTAATTAAACAACAGTAAACTATTTAATCAAAAAAAATACATTTGGCTTGCATTCAAGAATAACAGTGGTGCTTTCATAACCAGGAAACTATAAAGGTATCAAGTATAGAATTGCGATTTTAATCATTGAAATTATGTTGTCAATGTCTTTAGAAATGGTAAAAGAAAGGAGTTATATCTGATGTGTGAGGAAGATGGGGTAACCCGTCCCAGGTAAGCTACAAACATTTTTCGTTGTGGCCAATAAAAATGTGATCTGGTGTTAATATAATGGAAATTACCATATTTTTGTGTGTGTTGGTGTGTGCTTTTTACTGCCTTTCATTTATTCAGTTGTGAGCAATGTCGTTTAGCAAGCGATCATAGCACAGTATTCTTCACAATAAAACCAGACATTAATTATAAAATTCGTGCAATGAATATCTGCCTTGCATTGGTGCACATAATTACTGTACATTATGATTTGTTCTTCACTTGTAAGAAATTGATTTTAAAAAATTGCATTTTAAATTCCGTTTATAAAGGAAATCCCAGATGGACATTCGATTCAAAAGCGTTTTTTGTTTCACTCAAATAACGGAATACCCAAACATTATACTGATTTGTGTACTAACGTCTTACTTAATTCTTATCAATGGTGGAGTTTGTTATGTTAAGTTTTTCTGGTATTTATCATATATGAGTTATTCTGTATGCCTTCATTTGGTCGTCATCTTTAGAGAGTAGTCTGTTTGAATGTTTTAATCGTTTAGAATAAAATCCATAGCTCTGAACAATGCGAACTATTTCTTTAAAGTTGTGGCAGCTAAATAAAAATTTTACCGTACACTCCACATATTTTTACGTATTTAAATTCCCTAGATGACGCCGAGACATGATTTAAATTAGTTAAAAATACTACTAAACGGAATATTATTGATAGGTAGCTGGATAAGCAACGTTTTCTTTTCTTCTTTATTACACAAGAATGAATAACCTTATTCCATTTCCAAATCTTAGAGAGCATTCCTACGAGAAAAACGAAGCTCCATAAAATACAATATAGTCAACTTTATTAATTGTCTTAGTTGTATAGAAATGCTTGTCGCAAGGCACACTCTGAGTGGAAATTGTAATATTTTAATTAAAAAAAACTTTTACTACATTATACCACGGAGAAGATCTGACTTTCAATTCAAAGTTTAGTGTATTATGCATACAACAACCAGAAAAAGATATTAAACCGAAGGAGCAAAAATAAAATATCTGTCATCTGACAGAAACAACCTTATGCTTTGTTTTCCTGAAAATTACGCTTTTAAGTTTAAGATAGTTGAATACATTGCCAACGTTACTACATAACAATCTGAAATTAAACTTGTAATTTATAATGACTATTTTCTTCGATAAGGTATTTATATATTCATGTGATGAATACGAATCTGTCTGAAACACCTCAGCTGATTTACCGTTGAAATCAATGGAATGAGTGAAAACTGCCAGGTGTATCATTATCAGTAAACAAGTCGTATAGTAAGTGAGAAAATAATAGTTAACATAAAGTTTGATACATTTTATAACATAGTAAGATCGGTATCAAAAAGAAGTAATATTGGCATTTTTTGTAGTTTTTTTTAATAAAGATATGAGAATGCAGTTATAAAAAACATGTGAAATAAGGAAATTATATGTTTACTTACGTCTAAAAATATATCGATTAATATGTCCTACTTGGAGAGGCAGAAAACATTAAAAATATCTTTATTTTTTTAATTACCTCGTTTGTAACGTATACTTATTCTATATTTCTTTAAGCAAATATAATTTGCTAAGAATGTTTCATATTAAATTATAGATTTTATTTTCTAATTTTACTTTATTTTACATACAATTAAACTTAGCTTTTCTGTATACGTGCATAAAAATGTTTGTATTTATGTGTGTATAAGTTTTTTCAGATGTATCAGCTTGAAAAAAGTTCATTTTTATCTACCGGAATAAGCGTTGAAATATCATAGTCAGATATCTGTAATATGTATGCAGATATAATCACGCTAACACACCGGTTCCCGAAGATAAGTATTGTTAATCGGAAAGCTGTCTGTGCTATGCACTTATCTCGCTATGTTTTCAGTCGTCTTTTCCACTTACCGTTGCTACTGTAATCACGTAGATTTGATTAGAGAAATGCATAGATGAGATTACGCAACTCTTGTCTCACATTTACATGTCCATGCACGTTATTGTATCTATTACATCTTAAGAAAGAAAGGAGCCCATAGATTTATACAAATTATCGAAGTTTAGATTCAAGTAAAGAGATTTCTTTCCAACAGCGTTTTTATTATAATTTGAAAGGAAAATCAACGATTTTGGAGTATATAGCGAACTTTCTAGAACAACAATAATTACTTAGAAAAAAAATTAGAATTAGAAATCTGTATTTATTGGTATACATGTAGACATTCCTGTCAAGTACAATATATCTAACCCGATTCAACATTTGTCAAATATAGTGTTCGTAGATATAGATAGAAACTTATATTCCTAATTAAACCTACATATATAAATGGTTTGCTCATGTGAGTTCAGTCTTCATATTTTCTCGTATTATATATATTATTGTAGCTTGATATCGATGAGGAAAACCTATATAAAAATATATAACACTGCATATTGGCTATATATTAATTAACTAAAGCGTTCATAATTATATATATATGTATACGTACATATATATATATATATATATACAATCGAAATAAAAATTCCAATAAAAAAGTCTTATTTCGTTATTTTTAGTGAATATCATAATAATTAAACGTACCTTTCAAAATGGTTCGCATAAACCACGATGAATTAGCATATGGTTACCCAGACCTTTACTTCATGCAACTTATCAGAAAAATATCAGATAACTTTCGTTGGAATCGATGCTAAACTCATTAATATGTCTTAGGTAAGCCATTTGATAATAATCATTCAGTATCATTTTCTTTTTTGAGATATCCTGTCCACAGTATCAAATACACGCCTGTGAGACTGTCTAATTTGTTAAAAAGAACTAATAAATTTTAAGATAATTATTATTGTTATTGAATGCAAATAACATTCATACAACAACCATAAAGAAATATACTTAAATTTGGAGAACTATATATTTATATATGGAAGTCAGGTTTTCTTCTGCTAGCCATGAAGTGATTGACATTCCTGAACTACGAATGTCAATTAATGCTTTCCAATACAATATCTACTTTTTCACTTTTATTCATGTGATGTCACGGTAGCGTCTTTGATAACTTATATAGGTTGAAATGATAACCTAGTACATCAACCTCTTTTCCGTATGCGAATCGAAATTATCACACGCATACTGGCACAATTACTCTTTATTATATAACAGTAGTAGAAATAGTTTACGTTTTTTTGCTGCAATCGTAATAATAATGGATTTGATGTAAGTCATCGATTTTAAGTTTTACTAAAGGTTAGTCCTATAAGCTCGTTAAGACAAAGGTATTTCGCAAGGTGGGAAACATTCATTTCAGCTCTGAAAAAGCGAGATTACGAGCGATTATTATGAAAAAGAGAAAGTTGGTTTTAGATGTATTGAAAGTCCACAATTCTAAACGTAATTCCAACAGTGTGTTTAACTCAAACCTCACGTGAAAGAAAGTAAATAGGTATCAATCATAAATAAGCAAATATTAACAATCCAAGACGATAGAACGCTAGTTTGTTTATAACAAAGAATCTACACGTTTATTTTCGTCTGTCTATCTCCCAAAAATATTTAAGCTGATATTAGTAAGTTGCATAAAATATAGGTTAGTGAGTACATTTTATGGATGATGTTTCGTGGTGTTTAAAATTCAAGTGATACTGTATTGACAGGTTGTGAAGCAAACATGTTAGGATCGAAATTATAAAAAACATATCTTTGTTTAAGTTGTTTAAAGCAACACATGCGAAAATAAAGACAGATTTTAGTATCGTATTATTCGTAAACTTTGTGCTCACTAGTAAATAAAAGAAAATTATAGAAAGTATTGAGTGCTGAGAGCGTGCAGGAGAGATAGAAACAGAAATTCATGTATCTATTATTTCGTAATCGCAAGTGACCAGAAATTAAGCCTTGAATCGGATAATAATCTCTATAGCTGGATTCTTTATGAAACTTTAACCAAGAAACGGTGTTTCACATTTTATCAGTTTTTCTTATAAATATATATAACATAAAACATTCTATTGCTTGTTTTTTGTTATTGTTTGGTTAGTTTGTTAAGCGTAGCAAATTGCTTCAGGGAACCCACCATGATCGTACTATGAAATTGTTGTAGTAGTTGTTGTTGCTTATTAATGTTTAGCGTAAATACTATTATTAAAAAGACAAATGTAATACCAGCATTGATATAAAGGCACAATTTACCCTTGAATAGTTTTTTTTTATGTAGTCTTGTTTTCAACTGCAATCACGGGCGCAGACAGAAAAACACATCAAAATATAGTTTAGATATGCATTATGCGATGTTAACTGTATATAAAATGAAGCATATCTATACTTGCATATATTTGACGCTTGCGTTTTTAGATATGAAAATTAACTGATCGCTGTGTATTATGAACACAGCAACTACGCGTAAGTGGTTGTAATATAAATAATTTCAGTTTTTGTATTACTTCAAACAATTTTACTGAACATAGTATAAGTAAACTATTTAATTTGAAAATTCAAATATAACATATGTACATGGACAATGACTTTTCATCTACTAGCTACGAAGTGATTGAGATTCTTGGGCTACGAATATCACGAATCTTATAGTTGAAATAAGTGGTGTATTAATCAAGATTTCCTCCATTCTACTTTGTTCTTTAAAAATAATGAGAAAGACGTGAACTCTAATTGAATTTTTTAAAATTCGAATGTTTAATCAACTGAGAATGCAGTTAGGATATTCGGAGTTCCTATCCCGTCGCAGCTACCACCTGACGAAGGTCAGAGGAATAGTTGGCCGAACCGTCGTGAAACAACATCTAAGAAAGATGAGGATAATTATTCGCAAAAATAAATTCATATGTTCAATTGTTATGTTGTCGTATCATAAAGGGGATCGTGTGTAATCGTCTAGTCAGAGGTAATGTCGTGTGCTCGTAGCTGTTCTTTCTATTAAATGATACGTTCATATGCCGTTGTGTGTGTGTGGTACATGTAGTTTTCAACATACCTTCTGCGTCTTGGATGTTGGTCCATCTGGAAATATCTCCTGTCTTGGAGGGGAGACGGTACCTGCTTTGGGACGAAGATTCATTTACGCCAACACGATGAATTTGTTTTATAGTTTTTATTTCTCTTTCCAGATGCGAGGCATCTGGAAAGTGTATCTCTGGCTTGCGTGGTACTCTTGGTTTCGTATCTATACACGTCAGCGCCCCCCCAGTGAAGAGGAGGAGACTCTAAAGCCGTCCGTCGATTTCTACGTCCAAACCAAATCTCCATGATTCAGCTAACCTGATCACGTGACTCACACGCAATCCGATCAGCTGATCTTGACTTCCAGTCAACGTGTCTCAATATAATTTACACACCTCCCTCTCTCTTTCTCTCGATCCATTCTCTAACACAATAAATTAAAAAATAATAAAAATGTATAATTTGACAAGAAGTACAAATACAAATATTTTAAGTATAAGATATGTATAAATATGTTTACATGCATATGTATATATATATTTATAATTATATATATATGTGTGTGTGTGTGTGTGTGTGTGTGTGGTGTGGTCATTTCCCGTTAAATAAGATTGAGTGATTTATTTAAAATAAATAGGTCAATGTAATTAAATTTGTGCTAATCTCGCACTGAATACTAATCCATAGTTAATATTAGCTATGAATCGAACGGGTATCATCATATCTTGTTCGCCGCACCTTATCATAACAAATGTCAATACAAAATTTCTGCCAGATCAACCTGTAGTTTTCGAGAAAAGGTGGGATGGAGAGGCACACAGACAGACTAAAAAAGTATAGAGAACCTGTGTGCAGTTGTGCGTAATTGTGTAATATTTTCTAGTTATAAAATGACTCTTTAATCCAACTCCATTGAACCAGTATTATTCTATGAATAAAGTGATAACGAAACGTCCGATTCATGACTACCTAGTGTCATTTCTTTTGCACTTTTCCTAATGCAATGGCGTCTTCATTCAGTTTGCACTGACTGACCGTCTGCATTTCCGTTTTCTTTCTTTTCAGTTCACAGAGTGCATTCTAGGATTTTAATCAGATTTTTTGGCCGACCTTCTTTAAATCTCATGTGTATCTTTGTATAGACAACTTGTCTCCTACCATGTGAATCATTGCGTATTTCAGTTAGTGACTTTTAAGTATATACGTTTTTGTTTTCATATTTTCTACGCAACTTACTTTTATATTCATGTCGTCTGGATTGTTCACAATTAACTGTGATGAATAGACATAAGTAGCTTATTAGGTGCACAGTAATTTAGTTTTACAACCGGGTTCCATTTTTTTATCCATGTCTATGTTAATTTATTTCTGTTCTTTAAAATTAAGAAAGTTAATCTTCAAAATTGTAATCTAAAAATTTTAACATTTTCAATCATTAGCGTTTCTTCAGAAAGCAAGTATCGGTAACTTCAGTAAATCCGATTTCTACTTTATGTCATAAAAAACTTTTTGTGGATTACAATTATTTCATGTTATAATGAACAACATCCAAGTCTTATTTAAAACTAGCCCGAAACCAAAACGAATTATTTGCTCATTTTATAGTAAGCACATAACAAAGTGTCATCCTCCTGTACTTTGGTTTTATAAACTATAGTTTTATACTTAGGATTTATCAGTAATATTAAAATAAGGCGGTATTATTTGAATTACGTTCATCCTATTAAATCCTCTCGTTTTTCTTTCGATCAAATTAATTTTCAAACACACACACTCATATATATATATATATATATATATATATATATATATATATATATATATATATATATATTAGCAGGATCCGTTAACCGGCGTTGCCCGGTTGACGCACGTTCCCCGTTTGTAAAAAAAAAAGTACGGTTGTTGTTGTTGTTGTTGTTGTTGTTGTTGTTGTTGTTGGCCAACCCCAACCTCTTCATGTTAAGAACGGCCTTCAAAATAGACACTTCAACCTCCCAATGTTTAGAACGGTTTTTGAAATAGACAACTTAAATCGCCTCATGTTAGGAACAGCTTTCGGAATAGACACACCAAACTATCGGAAAGTCTTTGCCTCTGCCAATGATAAATGAGAATTTCTCAATCAGCATAGTCGAAAACCTTTAAAAGTCGTTATGTTAAAGAAAAAATGCGTTCAGGTCGGGATAATGTAAAAATTTACCAACAATAAAGTTATTTTCTTCTGTATAGAGCTAATCGGTTAATATGTTTAATTTTATTTTTGTTTTTTCAGCACGATTGTAATCTATACAGAGCGACAACCGGTTACTATGTTTCATTTTGTTTAGTTTTTTTTCAGCAGAATTGTAATCTGTAAGGTTCGACGACAATCGGTAAATATGTTTAATCTTGTTGGTTTTTTTTAGCGACCATAATCGGTTAATATGTTTACTTTTTTTTCATCACGAGTGTAATACACAGAGAGCGACGGCAATAGGTTAATATTTAATTTACTTTAATAGTGTAATTTAGTTAGTTTTTTTAACATGAATTTCTCCTGTAGAGAACGACGCGATATTCTCTAATTTCTGAAGCGTTCGATTATTTATTGTAGAAGTGGATTCTAAGATATGCAAATAATCAGGTATCGGCCACTCAAAATACACGGAAGTTAAGAAGTGAGAAATTATTATTTTTGTATTGGAAAATGGAAAAGTTATGTTATGCGTGTGTATGTAATTGCCACTTAATGGTGGTGCAAGCACAATATCGTAGGAAAATATAGAATTTGATCTATTCTCAACTGGTAGCGCTTGGAGCACAAAATATTGAGAAGGAAAACAGGAAGTCCTTCCTCTATATATGTGGCTATTGTGATGGCGTTACTCATCGGATGTAATATAGCATTTTATTATCCAGAGTGAATGTGCCAGAAATGGGGTTCGTAAGCTACATAAAATAGTTGCTTACAGGGTAGATTTATTGAATTTGTCTGTGGCATTTGTTGTTGAAAACCTACGATATATATATATATATATATATATATATATATATATATATATATATATATATATATATATAGTAGCAGGGCGCCCGGAATTTCCCGGTCGTAAAAGAAACTTAAATATGATATTTTCATTAATGCAGATTTCGTATTAATTGTTATTGGACTTAATATATAAGGATGATTTAAAAAGTATTAAAAAACCCTAAAAAGATTAGTTATGATTTTTTGCACCCGCTGTTAATGACTGAGCTATGAATACGTGTTTGCTGCAACGCGCAAAAATTAAAACAGGAACCAATAGCTTTTACATTATGCATGCATATTCGTAATGCCAAAGTTCGACTTTCACTTAGCAAAATTGATTTTATTTTTCATTTGGTCAACTTCACGATTTTCCGGGACTAACACACAAATAAAAAGTTTCGCGTGGGTTCAAATTTCTTATATATGAAGTTTTTCTATAGACCCAAATCTACGGAGGGGTTTGGTAGGCAATTTTTTTAAAACGAAAATATATACGTATACATAAATATATATGGAAAGTTTGGTGTTTATTAGAAACATTTTACGCAAATATGACGCAAATATAAATCACGTAGAAGATCTGCAAAGACTATGGGTGATTATCCTATTAGGAAACCGAAGAAAATTAATAGGAAATAAATAAAAATGAATGTTAAAAAGAATATGAAAATTAGCTTGAGCTTTTGTTACTGATTGCAATTCGACCATCCATATATAATAAAGTTGTTTTTCTTTTTAAATATATAGAAGAAAAAAAAGAGTTTTAATATGAATATCAATACACACTAAAAACAAAATTATAGGAGTATATATATATATATATATATATATATATATATGTATATATATACACATATATATATATAGAAGTATATATATATATATATATATATATATATATATATATATATATACTCCTAATTTTAGTATGTTATTATGGATGATAACTACCAATTGTCAAAATTTCAGCTTTTCACAGTTGTTATTTCTAACAAATATGAGGTTTTAAAATGTTGTCCATTAGTAGTTTTGGACGCTACTGTATATAAAAATAAAAATAAAACAAATATAGATAAATCAATAACAAAACTATAGGAGGGTCTATATATATATATATATATATATATATATATATATATATATATATATATATTACCCCACATTAAAAACGGCCTTGTGCCTAATTGGTTTTTGTGGGGAAGCAAATAAATACAATAAATAGAAAAGAGGCTTGTCTTTTTTCTGTTGTTCTTGGCCTTTGGGCCGGGATAAAAGTGTAGTATCCGTTCTTCCGATGCTGCACTTACGATAATTTGTACTAGTCAATGGAGGGGAAACCTTCTATACTGGGACAATGACTATTGTTGTACCCAAATAGAGTGCCCCCTTTCCCTTTTTTTTCGGGGAGCTGTTAAACATCACTTTCGAAACGACCTCGTTGTATATTTTACTTTGGTTGGAAAGCAAATAAATACTAATCGAAAAGAGGGGTTTTAATATGAATATCAATACACACAAAAGAAAAATGAGTTTCTAGGAGTATAAATATATATATATATATATATATATATATATATATATATATATATATATATATATATATAAGTGAACGTGTCTCTGTGTGTTTATGTGTGTCTGTGTATGTGTGTCTGTGTACATTTCCCTACGCAATAGTTCTGTCTACAGACTCGAAATGTGGTATACAGGGTACTGAGACTTGCGAAAATCGATGTGATCCGTTTTGGGCCAGAAATTTGGCGATTAAGGGGTCAAAGGTCAACGATTTAACCTTTGAGAACTTTATCTAACTCCTCCGACAATTTTGGGTCTGCGCACTTGAAATTTTACATATAGGTTTCTTGGACATGGATCTAACTTAATAACTTGATAACTTGATTTTAGCCCAAAACAATAAAGGTTGAGAGGTCATAATAGGGGTCAAAGTTTTAAAAAATTGACCTCTGCGGTCTCTTCCAAATTACTCAGACAATTTCTGGTCTAAATATTTGAAATTTTACATAAAGGTTATTCAGAGATAGGGCAAGCTTTTTCATCAGTTTAGGTCGAAACTTTTTAGTTACCAATATATAAATGTATGTATGCATGTCTGTTTGCATGTCTGCCTTAAACTTTCAAGATAGGCGACGGATTTTACCAAGATCAGAATCGTTTTGAAGTTCGACCTTTCAGACGACAAATATCGAAAAATTGGCTAAAAACATTAACATCTTCCCCTTCGACTCGGCACTTTTCTACAGGGGGAGTCGCTTTTATCGCCGATATTTTTGGACGTCATTTTCTCCTTTCGATTGTCTAGCCTTAATTTTAACATAAGTCACTTCCGGTTTGGCGGTGGTCGTAACAGAAAGAAGGTCAGGTTTCTTTTCCTCCTTCGGGGTACAGGTTCGAGCCTACCTTCTTAATACCACTTGATTTTTTTTTGCTCAACATATACCTTTAAACACCCGGGCAACGCCGGGCTGAAATGCTAGTATATATATATATATATATATATATATATATATATATATATATATATATGGGTGTGTGTGTGTGTGTGTGCGCGCGCACGTATATATATATATATATATAGAGAGAGAGAGAGAGAGAGAGAGAGAGCGAAAGAGAGAGAGAGGGACAGAAAGACAGACATATATGGGAGATCTTGATAAGGTGTGTGAGAGATTAAGGTGAGAAGAGATATATGCAATGCATTATATATATTCTTTTGTCATTTTTTATTATAGATACTTTGTGACAATATTTATTCTTCTTATTAGTTACATTGGCTGAAAGCCTAAGTAAGTCTTTAGATAAACAGGCTTAACAACCGCGTGGGCTCGTGTTTTTTTTTCTTTTCTTGTCGTTAAAATATCTACATATACGTCTTTATATATAGACAATCATAAATAAACTGAAGAAAGAGAAATAATGGTACCTGTGTAATCAAATAAAACCTATATATATATATATATATATATATATATATATATATATATATATATATATATATATATTAAAGACGACTAATAGAGAAGGTGAAAATACTAGTGCAAACACTGCGGTGAATAAATGTAACTGTAGGAATGCCCAATAAAAAATGAATGTCTGACCTCATCAGTGGTATACCAAGCTAGGATATTCCTGGTAGAGAACCCAAGAGACGAAAGATTCTACATAGGGAGTACCCAAATTACTTTCAAAAATAGATTCTCTGGACATACACGCTCGATGAGTAATCAAACATATGAAAAGGGCACTTCCTTATCGTTATATTACTGGAAATTAGTTAGAAAAAATAAAACACCTAGTATAGAATGGAAGATTATTAGGAGGGCCAATACTTCCTACTCATTGATCTCACCATGTCCAATTTGCTTATCAGAAAAACTTGAGATAACTAGGTTTAAAGACAGAGAAAAATTATTAAATATTAAACAAGAAACTGCTATATCCTGAAAACATTTCAGAATACACGCACTTAAAGAACTCTAAATTAGTAGACTAGAACAAATATAAGTACAACTAACCCCCATCAAATAACCCCCCACAAAGAGGATAAGTGAGGTCGCAACTATGATCATACCCGTATGGATTACGTAAGTCGCTTAATACTCTACTTCATCAAGCAGTTATAATATTACTAACTTAAATAAGTACCTGTATGAAGGTATATTTGAACCAAACGAGTAAGAGATTGTTTTGGGTGAACCTCGTAATAATGTATGCATATGGGTATTTTGGGGTGTATGCATGTATGGATATATGATATTTATATACCCGGGTAGGAAAATTAATTTAAAAAAAAATGAATAAATAAATGAAAGAAAGTAAGGAATGAAGGGTGAATGAAAGAAAAGGGGATAAGGAAATTAGGGTGAATAAACAAAGATGAAGGTAAGTACTACAATATACAAGCTTGTATACTCAGTTTGTATAACCTAAATACTCTGATTTCTGTCATGTGTTATTATATATTATTATTGTATCGTTATACATCTTATGTATATCTGCCTAACCATCGAAAGAGTGTTTGCTTAATATGAAGATAGGCCTATGAACTTCATGCTGAATTCAATATAAATTTTTACGTAGTATAAATTTTTACGGAAAAAAACTACAACTTAGGAAAATGTAACAAGTGGGTGGGGCCATGAAATATAACTATGCGTGTGGAGTTTGATAGAAAAAGGGAATTTATATAGTAAATGTATTCATGTCTGTTTCTACTTTAGATGTATCATTCGGTGACAGGGTACATGTATATATATATATATATATATATGTCTATATTTGTGTGAGTATGTATGTATAAGTGTATTTTATGTATGCATGTATGTTTGTATATTTATATATATATGTGTATATATATCTGTGTGTATGTTTGTATATGGATGTATTTGTATGTGTGTATGTATGTATATGTATGTATATGCAAATATATTTCTGAACTATAAGAATAGGATGTCTCGTATATAATGATTGTAACAATATAGATTATAAGAATGTATGGATGTCCGAATGTTGTTTATATGTATGTTATATATGTATGTATGTATGTATGTGTGTATATATATATGTATGTATGTGTGTATGTGTGTGTATATATATATATACACCCGTCTGGAGTGTAGTAGCATACTATTGCATATATGAAGGGGTTACTACGCTACAGAAGTAAAGAAAAATGCCATTATTTGTCTCTGTATGTCTGTATGTGTGTGTGTATATATGCGCGGGTGTAGCAACATGTAGGCATTTATAAGTATATTGATATATTAATATATATAGGTACGTGTGGGGTTTAGATAACTTTCGTGTTTTATGTTTATTCATATTTTGTTTGTTTATTTGTTTTAATTTAATTTTATTTTTATGTATTTTTATTTAATTTTATTTATTTTTTGTTTTGTTTTATTTACCTTATTGTAATTTTAACTTTATTCCTGCGTAGTTTAGAGTTATTGCCTAGTTTCAGTACGTGTGTTGTGAGTAAAATAAAAGCGTACAGCATGGATTCGCTTTCGAATATATGTATTAACGTGAGTGTGTGTGTGTGTGGCGGTGTCTGTGTATGTGTGTGTTATGTGTGTGTTGCATGTATGTGTGGATGGATGTAGATTAAAAGGCACCGGTCAGTACTTTGTTGACCATAGTTAATGTTCTTAATTTACAGACTCCAAGACAAAAAAACTAAATTCTCAAGTACCTTATGTCATAAAAACCAAGAGTTAGTTTGGATGGGGGGAAAGGGAAATGAAAAAGATGTTTATTATCTTCAAAGACCTCACTTGTCCTCTCACCGTTTTTATGACTCCAACCCAGGTTGCATTCAACCTTGATAAACGAAATAGGAAAATGTATTTGGTGGAAATATCACTTTCGACGGTAATTCTTGGCCTGAAGACGTAATCTCCCAACGTGGGTGATTATAGAAACATGTATGCACATATGTAGCCATTAATGTTTGTATAAATAAAATTAATATATATATATATATATATACTAGCAGAAGTACCCGTCGTTGACTGGGTTAAAAAACAGCCTACAGAAAATGGACTGTGATTGATGAAAGTATGATAGGTTATGAAAAGGAGGGGGTTGTAAAGAGATAGGTTTTGATACTCAAAAATTTTACCCTAAGCAAAATATGATAAAAGTAAAGATAATTTTCGCGAAAATATATTTTTTATGTCAACTTTGTTTCCATTCGTAGCCAAGAGTAACCAACAAAATGATGTTTCCTTACAAAGAGAAAATGCTATATATATATCATAATATAAATATACAAGAAATTAATGTTACCATAGTCAATAAAAGTTACTTTTATGGTAGAAAAGTTTATTGGTTTGTATTTTTAAGTGGTTTGTGAAAAAAAATGTTGTTTAATTCACGAACCGGTTTTAAAAAATATCAAAATGGCAGCGACTTTGAAATGGAGAGTCCCGTTATCAAGTTTAAGGAGGGGCATCTGAGCATTCTGTGTTAACAATTTAAGAGTCAACGTAAGGAATATTTATTAACATATTTTAATGTTTTTCGTTATTTTGTGATTGAGGAATATTCGATTATGGCATGTGTAGTTTATATAAAAATTCATTTAAGTAGTTATCGCCTCAAATTTCATGTTAATTTCGGTTCATTGAAATTATTTAAAGTAAAGAGCATTAAAAACTATTTCCAAACAAAAAAAAACATGAACTGAACTTTTATTGACTATAGTAACATTTATTTCTTGTATATTTATTTTTTGGGGTAGTCGTTTGTTGGCTTTTCTACTAAACACTCTTACTAAATAATATCGACGCACTATGGAAAAACAAAGAAACAAAAACAGTTTTGAAAATAATGAAGCTTTACTTACTTTAGTAAACTAATCCGAAACAGAAAAAATGGGATATTAAAAAAGTAAACACGTAATTACTTTAGTTTTTTAAGCAAAGAATCGATATAAATATGAATAAGAAGAAAATGGCACCCTTTTCTAGCAGAATAGCTTCATTTCAGTTTTACAGTATTGAACGGTGTAGTATTGCACCGTCGGATTCAGGTTGTACTATTGTAATGTAAAGAACACGCAGAAAGGGTTGTAATCAACTGAATTCCTTCTAGTACGCTGACAAAAAAAGCTTAAACAGATATATAAATAAAAATAAAAGGTTATGTAAATGTTTTTAAAACGACACCTAATCACGTGAGCAGGATTTTTCCTTCCTTTGGCACGAAAACAAGTAACGTTCTTATTTTTTATTATTTATCTATTTATCTATTTTCGAAAGAGTGCCACGTGCAAGTGGAGAAGGAAAAATAGAGTTATGAAAAATTTGTGTCGAGAATTGTCTAAAGTTTCGAGTTTCTTTTTTTTTTTTTTTTGGCTTTCACTTTAATAAGAACGTGAATTTGTGAGGTGAATTTATTCGGCACAATATGATTCAACTCAAAAATATAAATAAAAGCTAACGTGAATTAAGATTAAAGTTAATGTGTTATTGTGGACCCTCACCCCTTTTAAAAACCCTTGTTAAACTTTGTGACAAATTTACATTATATGGAGGTCAGGCGCGAACGAACGCCTAATAATTGCATTATACCATATTTCTTCAAACTGAAACATAATTATCAAAGTATACTTACGCAAATAGATATGAAAAGTCTTTATGAATGTTTGTGCCTATTTCCATGGAGTACAGGCGCGAACGCAGATCCCACAATGTTATTATACTATCCCTATTTAAGTTAAAACATACTTATCAAAGTAGTCTTATGTATATCTATATCAAAAACACTTGTAAACGTTTTTTTTTTCATTTTTTATTTCAATACTTTGAGGGCTAGGCGCGAAGGCAGGCCTCACAATTTTTATGACTCACTGTTCTGCCAGATAAAACATACCCATTCCTGGTTCTTGATTCATCTGCTATCATTATATGTAATCAGTTTTTAAAAATAGTCACCATATAGGAGCCTATTCGTGACCAGACACACACACAGACGTTCAGCTTTATATTATATACATATATATATATATATATATATATATATATATATATATATATACTTATTTACGTAGGTATCATTGCTTGTTTGCATATATGTGTCTACACATGCTGCATCCATCACGGATCACATATAACTGATAAGGAATGGTTGTTAAAATTCTAGCTTTGTGAAAATAGTATAAAAGTGAAGATTTATCCTAGGCAAGAATTATATGTTCGACGATAAAATTTTCGCTTTCTGTGCGATGAAACTCTTGGAACCGTTTAAATGTTTATTTTTGGTTATTTGTGAGGTTAGTTTCTGTTTATTTTCTCCGTTGTTGGTACCGTAAAATCTAAGTAGTTTTCTCTTTAAGGCACGAAAATACATGCTTCCGAGTGCAAATCGTGTACTGAGTTCTTTTATGACATTATACACTTTCACCTATGTCCTTATCGTTCGTACCAAAGAATTTATATCATTGACTGCTATTTCTGTAGTAGTAATAATACACGTCTTTTATTCGTATTCACATGGTGGCTACCGTAAAATATAGTACACACTAATACATACAAATACCGACAAACACACACACACACAAACAAACACACACACAAATATATATATGTATGTATATATATATATATATATTGTGTTCTTGGGTGAGAATGTGATAAGTGATATAAACAGTTAGTTCAATGCTTTGTAAATAAAGTACTGAAACGCTATCTCTAATGTTTGTAATTGTTATGTAAATGTATTAAATTATCACTTTTCAGCAAAAAGTGTTTTTTCGTAGTCCAGAGACTAATATCTTAAACTATAAACTCGATAATTATACAGTAGCGTCCAAAACTAATGGACAAAATCTTAAAACCTTATATTTGTTAGAAAAGAACAACTGTGAAATTTTGACACCTGGTAGTCGTTATCATCCATAATAACATATTAAAATTTGAATCATTTTCAAAGGATAGAAATAGAATTATAGCAATTATTTATTTGTTTTCAAAAGGAACGTCCAAAATAAGGGATAAAATTGAGGAAATCAATGTAAACAGCCAAAAAACAATACAAATGCGTGTACAATCAATATTTATTTAATGGTCCCTTGCTCTCAATGACAGCTACACATCTTCGATTACAAGAAGGAATCAGTTCTTGACAATCCTCGATACTAATTTTAGACCATTCTTCTTAAAGCTTCACCCACAATCCTCCGTGTTAGTGGGATTTCTTTCCATAACTTTCATTCCTAAAGTCTTCCAAAGGTTTTCTATTGGATTTAAGTCAGGACTTTGCGGTGGCCAATCCTTAATTTCGAAATCTTGCTCGCTAAGGTAACTCATCACCACCATTGCCTTGTGACATGGGGTATTTTCTTGCATAAAGGTAGCCTTATCGAAACCTGAATTCGGTATGATTGGCACAACATGATCTTAAACAATATTTTCATAGATCTGCGTGTTTACACGAGTTTGTCACCGAACAAGAGACGTTGTACATTGACGAGAAAGCATTCGAAATACCATGATGTTTCCCTACCCAAACTTCACAGTTTTCTTAGTACACTTTGCACTTAACCTTTCACTAATATATCTGTTTACGTTGTTTTTCTATCATTTCCAATTAAATTAAACTTGCTTTCATCACTGAAAAATACTTTTACCCAATTTTCATATGTCCAAATTGCATACCTGTTTCAAAACTCTTAATTTCTTCGAACTAACAAATGGTTTCTTCCCTGGGGTTCCATTAAATGCCCTATGATTTGCAGTCGTCTAGAAACAGTCTGTATTGACACATTAACACATGAAGTACTATTCATAACCCCATCACTGTGCCTCAAAACACTGACTGCCCATCGATTCACCGCTTTCATCAGATTTCCTCCGTACAATGTAGACTTCGTAATTTGCTTCACTATTCTTAGATAATACTTCCTGACTTTATTTGTCATCTCTCTGTTCATGATGCCTAGTCCCTCTAGCGCCCCTGAATACTTATACTCGTCTTCTACTATTTCTTTTATAACTTCTTCGTTTAGCAACACTATTCCATTCGAATGCACCTTTATTCATCTTTTTATCCTCAACACTGCACACTTACTAATCACAAATTCCATCCTGATGATCTCTACCAGGTTCTCCATTTTCTTCTCATTTTTACCAACTATCTTCAAACCATTCATAAACAATAGTATCGAGGTGTCTGCCACCAGACACAAAGCTATACTCCAGCTTCTCTCTCCTTAAGAGGACACTCAGTTGCATAATCGCCATTACAAAAAAAAACGGAGATAACGAATCGCCTTGGAATATTCTACGTCTAATGATAACCTCCCAAAGCACCTGTCTGTTTATTGTCAGAACCGTTTTCCATTGAGCCATACTTGTCTCCAAGTGCGCTTTAAACATTTCCAGCAACCTTCATCATCGGCAGTGTTTCACGGATCCATGAGTAAGGAAGCATGCTGTATGCCTTCCCGTAATCGATCCATGCTACACTCAAATTCGTCTATTTCCTCTTTGCTTCCTGCATTACTGTCATCAATCAATAGTTGATTTTGGTACCCCACGAGCCGCACCGGCACCCTTTTTCTTCATCGGAAGAACACCATCATTCAAAAGATGTCTATAAACTTTGCTTGCGAAGATACAGGTTAACAGCTTCTACATTAGTGGTAGACGTGCAATCCGTCTGTAATTGCTGGCAGCTGTTCCTTTTGCAGGCTCTTTCCAAATCAAGGTCCTCCTCCCCATAACAAGCCAATCATGGGCATCCCCGACTCAACAACCTCTTGCAGAGCAACAGCTATTGGTAAATGAAGTCATTGGAACTGCTTGAACCAGAAGCTCCTCACTTCATTTGGACCAGGTGCCTTCCAGTCCGTCATCCGTCGAATGCCAGCCTTCACGTCGTAAAGGGCTATCACGTTCCCCATCTGCTACATTCACGAGAACTTTGTTCTGACCTCTGCCGACCAGCTAGACTTCTCATTGCGTCTCTCCTGAACAGACAAAATCCCATCCAGAACCTGCATTTGAAGTACTGTTACTTCCCGTCTGCTTGCTACCGCTTAATTCTTTATACAGCCGAGGCTGATTGTACCGGAAAAGGCTGAAAACCAACACTTTTTCCAACAAAATTCCTAAATTTCACACCACCAGCGCGAACTTTCTCTTTCAACATTGTAGAACTGCCATCGGATTTTTTCCAGCAAACTATACCTTCTTTCAATCTCATCCTTGGATGTGTGTCGTAATTTAACTCCCTTTCTTACTTCTTCAATTCTACTAATGGTTTACCGCCATCGTTTAATACCTTCCTCAAGCCGCCTCTGCCAGTATAGCCTTTTGTCCTTCATTTCGTTCTTTTTTCTGTATCAAGCCAAGACGATCCGAAACAACAGATGCTGAACTGAAAGAGTAAGTCAAAGATTGTGTGGTTTTATTAGTAGTATTGAACTGTGTAGCACAATATTACGTTCTGAGTATTTCTTATTCTTATAAATTAATTTTCCTTGTGTTTTTTTTTTGCACAGTTCTATATTTAAAATACAATGAACACTATTTTCATAGAAATGTTAATAAACATTCATTTGCTGGATGCTATTGGATTTTCTGTCGAAAAATCCCAGTTTTTGCGCTAGCGCTATAAAAAAACAAATATCAGTTTCATCAGAAGATCTTTGTTGGTTAACTTTATTTCTAATTCCGTGGAAAATCAACGGGTACTGCTAGTACCAAGTGTGCTAGGAATAGCATTAGTAAACATGAAAAAGAGATAAGGTAAATCCGAATAAGAGTAAAAGCTCAGGCTATACAACGGATTATAATGCTAAAAAAGCGGAAGTGTTAAGGAAAACCCTGGAATGCGGAAACTTACTCGCATGAACGATAAACGCTAACTGTTAATATTCAAACTAAAACTTAAGTAAAATGAAGTCAAACAAAATAGAAACATCAAATGGAACCAGGAAACTTCAACAACAACGCTTTCAACATAAGTTGGCATAGATTTGCGCCAGGCCAGATAGTCATGAAGGTTCAAGGAGGATAGACATAACATGAAGAGAAAGCACTAACCAGACATCTATTGGATAAGAGCGCAAAGTGATAGAGCCTTGGGTGGGGCTTTTTATAGCATAATTACTGTGGATCTTATTTGTCATTGTCAGCGAGAAATCAATCGCAATCAGCAATTGCGATGCCGCAAATTCATTTGCAAATGTTATCGAAAAAATTGGAGAGTAATTGGAATCTAGAAAGTCTTGTTGTCACCAAGATAAAAAGTGAGCACCACCAGTCGTTGTCATTGAATAATCTGTGATCATCTATGTGAGCCCTCCCAGTGAGTATAAAAAATAATAAATAATAAAATTATAAATTGCATATGTAATGATGCATATATCGATTAGTCGAAAATACTAACTCTTTTCCTCCAAATAATAGGAAAACTAATAAACAATACTGCCCACAAATAAGAAAGAGAACAAGTGAAGAATGTATGGTCTCTTCGTGAATGCACAGTGAGCGAGGCATAAAAAATTGACTAAGTTCAACATTTCGTGAAATAAAAAAACGGTGCAGTTTTAGGCCTCCATATATGTCAATTTGAGTTTTGCATCATGCAAAGAAAGAAATCTCTTATTTCATCATGTGATCTCCCCAAATTAGCCCCAAAAGTCTTCAACATATTTAAATTTGAGTTCAGAACCATTCTAAACTGCTAAATAGACATACACAAAAAAATGTTTGGACACATATGGTAAAATAGTCCCAAAACGTGAGTTTTATTAGCCCAAAAACCGCCCCTGTGGCACACCCAGCAGTTATCACGAAGTATAGACAAAGAAAATTATACAGAAATCAGTTAGTTACAAATTTTCAGAAAGTTTTATAAAAATCCAAGGCATCAACTTTTTTAATAAGCACAAAAGTGTCAATTTTAGCAATTTTAACACGAAAGGCACCCCTAGGGGTTCAACCGGAGATTTCTCAGAAAATCCGTTCTGTTACTTTTTTTACTCATATCATGTTTAAGGTTTGTTCAAAATTTCGAAGATATTCCAAGACATAGTAATTGAGAAAAGTGCGGACAGATGAACTGGCGAACGCACGAACAGACGAACGGAAGAACGGGCAATGGTGAATTAACAGTTTGACCCTTCTTTTTTTTTTGGGGGGGGGGTGCGTATGTAGAAGGAGACATAGATATTTTATATATATATAGTAAATATTAAAAGTATCTAAAATGTTAATGATATGTTATCACTAAGCTGAGTTTAAGTTTAATTATATGTCCTCTTCTAGTCATCTATTTTCCTGAAGTTCGTTTCGGAAAGTAAAACAATTTTGATGTGCTCATATTTTTACCGCCATTGGTACGGTTAATATTGTTACATTAGTGTATCTCATACAGATGGTACTGATCCAACAACGGATGGCAGTCGGTGTTTTTAGAACTCCCTAATTCCCTTTCGAAGCATCCTGGTTTTCTCCCTTGGGAGATATACAATTCGCCGAGCTGAAGTCACTTTTGTTTGCGTTACCTCGATACATGACCTGTCCGGCGCAGATGTGCCTTTTGCGGCGCAGCGTCAATGCTTGTGGCATTTCGATGTCTTGAGGATGCAAGATGTTCATAAATACAGTTAGCGCAATGCACAAGGGGAAACATTGACGGACAAGCGCACCAATTATAGCATTGCTCTTTCTTTCCTTAGACACATAGGAAAATTCAACTACATAAAACGAGCACACAGGAACCTGCACGTATATACACGGACATGACATGTACAATGTGTCATGTTATTTAATATGTACGGACATTTTTTCTCCAAAATTAGGAAAACTTTGTAAAGATTAATTGACAGATCAAATAAATACACAATCAGCTTGTTTATGAACTATGCATAAACTAAGGAGACCCATAGAAATTCCACAATTGCATCACTGATTTATTGTATATTTCTGGCATGGATAAAAATATTTCTATTTTATTGAAACTCTACAGATGCAGGCCTTACAATATTATTAAACGGCCTTTATTTAAAATTGCTACTTATATTATTGGTGCCCCGATTTATCGGAGAGGACCTATGTTTCAGTGACATCCGTGCGTTCGCCCGT
>NC_136497.1:86630469-86690469 GCF_053919585.1 Euprymna scolopes | reverse complement strand
GAAACATTAAAATTCCCAATATGGAAGAACTTTGAACAAAAATTAGAGAAGTGGTCTGCCCTATTACCAAAGTATTACCGAATAATAATTCAATGAATATTTAATGGTCGCTGAAAGACTATCCTACTAAATATTTACAAGATCATTGTGTTCCTGTTATATTTGAGTTCCATTAATGTTCTAAAGTTTCATTTAAATAACAATTTTCCATTGTGTGGGGTACTTTTTGCTTTTCTGATTTGAAGTTATATTTTTAAAATTGACGTGAACACTAGAGTACGTCAATTAAAAGTCATATATGAACAGGTAACATTATAGAGCAATAAAAGGTGGAGAAATTGAGGTGTGTGTTGTTTAAACAGTTACATTCAATTTAGAATTAAATTTGTTCTTTTAAAAAAAATAACAAGTGCGAAATTTTTGGGGCGCCACTGTATACACACACACATACACACAGACACACACACATATATATATATATATATGTGTGTGTGTGTGTGTGTGTGTGTGTGTGTGTGTGTGTGTGTACCCGTGCCCGGGCAGCTAGCTAACCCTCTCCAAATAATTAACAACAACAAAAAAATAAAATAAAAAATAAATAAATAAATAAACCGAATCATGCCCCCCGCCTCCAAACATAAGCGAACACCCAACAGATCAAGACATACTTACCAAGAAATCATCTCACCAACGAGACGCAAAAAACTTTAACATTAAGATTCGAATTTTTAAGTAACCCCCCTCCTCCTACCCCCACATATTCCCCTTCCCCTCTATGTATCCCTATGCCCTCAGCCACACCAGAAATGAACTTCCCAAACCGTCCCCAGTTCCTTAAACCCCAAAACTAAAACATTACCGACATATCAAGCGCCCCCTCCCACCTTCCCCCTTGTTCCCTTCCTCTCTTTCTTCCGCCCTCCTCGCACCCCCCCTGATCTCATTCACTCTTTCACTCTTTCATCCCATAATAACGAACATTTCTGTAAAAGTCTGAGGAAGCTACAGACGACCAAAAAAACGGCCGGGTAGCTGAAACAATAATGTAATTCAACAGATAGATACGGCAATAAAAAATAAAACGTATATATATATATATATATATATATATATATATATATATATATATATATATATATATATATACAGAGTGAGAGAGAAAAAAAGTAAATATGAAATTTATAAGTCAAGATCTCCTCTAAACTTACAGAGAATATAAGTATTTATTTGCATCATATGAAACTAATAATATATGCCTACCAGTTAGTGGAAAGAGTTTATATAATGAGGAGAGCGATTCACTGGCTATGGAATCTTACTATTATATAACTGAATAATACTTATGTGAGCATTGCATCTTCGGACGAATTCACATTCGAAACCTATATGATAACTGCATGACTTTTTACTCGCATTCGTCATATGGCGTTTTTTGTTGTTGTTTTTTTTTTGCATTATATAAATTCTTTTCAATTACTTTATGAAGATATTATATGTTTCGTATAATTTATGCCATTATCAGCAAAATAATAGCATTGCTATAGCAATCATTATACTAAAATAGTTCCTTTGATAGGATGAACGCTTCCTTTGAAATCGTGCGGAATAAGGAACTCCTAATTTTTTTTGAGTATCCTGTCGAATAATAAATTCTTGATAATTGTAATTTATAGTATGTAGTATTATATATGTGTGTGTGTGTTTATGTGTGTCTCTGTACATAAAATGATTCTATAATAAATACGTATTATCCTCATACGCATGCGTTCCACGCTCACGGAATGTTGAGTGTTCAAACCAGTTTTGCGGACTTCGTTACAGAAGTTTCCTTTACCTCAATTAGATATATTACGGCAACACGCCTTGAAAATACCCAGGCCATTGTGCTAACGATTATGCTGTAGGAACTTTAATCTATCCCTACAACGTTATATAATTGTTGCCTAAAGTATAAATCTATTTCCGCTACAATTAAAATTGTGTTGGTTATGCAAGTATTTAAAAATATATTTATTCTACTTCAATACAAATTACTCCCTTTTCTGTGTGTCACAAACAAATTTTCTAATCTGTGGTCAATCAATAATTTTTCAATCATTTTATAACATCCAGCTCACTTAGTGGCAAGCAATATGGATTTCATCGTGCAAGAACAACTGCTGATGTTCTGATTATAATAAGGCATATAATCAGTGAATTTTATGTGTGAACTGCATCCATAAGGCAACAGCTTTTGACTCATTTGATAAGGTCTGGCACAAAGTATTGCTTCATAAACGTTCCATCGATGAAATATCTCACAGTTTTTTTTTCAAATCCCCTCTTTGTAATCCGTTTATTGACAAAAGTTTAACATCAATAGTACCAACCCCAACATGCCGTACATATATATTCTAGGCCAAGCTTAATCCTGATGTCAATCAATATTTTTTTCAAATTATAGTTTGGGATCATTTATGCAAGCGATAAATGCGTCTATGGCTTCATTTGGAAGCTCCTTGGCGACCAACAGTTTGTGATTTCGCTCTTTGCCTTCTGTATCACGTGAGGCAATAACGAAAAGTGTCATATTAATGTTAGCATTTGTCAAACCAAGATTCTCAGATTCTCCCAATTACTTCTACCAACGACCAGATCATCGTTTTCCTCCTGTTGAAATAAATGGTTCCTTGTTTGAGGTTTCCCTTTTCATGATCAGTTCCTAGGATTGAACTTCGCGGCATATGGAAATAGAAATGGAGATGGAAATCCTATGCACAATCTGTTGCCAAAAGTGTTGTAAACATGGCTGGATAATTCTAAATGATGCAATCGTTTACCTATATAATATCCATATGCATCTGAAGGTGTAGTACTGCTGCCACATCTGAAATATTCCGATCAGAGCACTTTTCCTAACTTAGCAAATTAATAAATATCGAATCAACAATCTAGTGGAAGACATTTCTTTTTTTATTTTCTAAAGTTCGTCACAAAAAAACTATTCTCACCCTTTATTTGTGCTATCGTTATTTCTACGAAAAATGCCCGACTAAGTTCTAATATCTGGGCCTTTTTTGTAAGACATTTACGACAACTACAACTGATAAGACGTTTTTCTTGCTTTATGTGTCTAAGAACAAGCGGAATTTCAATGAGCAAAGTGTATTTCCGTTTGCGACATGCATTACTGTGCCTTATGGTGTTCTTTAAATCCAATACTAACAATTACTTGAGATAAAACTTCTTTAAAAATCAAATTTGATTAATGCTATGCCTCATTTATCAACATCTCATAATAATCTTTATGCTTCAATCGACAAGCCATCCGTCATACTAAACCTTTTCCTTGGGTATATTTTGGATATTTCTATTTTATTTTAGAACTAGTAGGGAGACTCGACATTGTCAGGTATTGAATGATGGTCAACGAATGTTTCACACACACATATTTTTATTATCATCGGGATCGGTTAAATTGCCTATATTTTTAATCAAATAATTGAATTGTTTGATCTAGTAAAGGATGTCTTGCAGTGCACCGTCAGAACACTTCATGTGCCTCCTCTCAGTGACTTTGTCCACAATATATCGTAGTCTATATTGCACAGTAGAAAACATATTCTTTATTTTATGAAATTATTTTATATATAATGACTTGAATTAAAGTTTTAAATGCCAAAGTAAAGTATTATGGAAACATTTATTTCGAAAGCGCCCAGGTCATATAAAAGAATCTACTATTGATTTTATATGTTGGCATTTCTGTTTGTGTTGTCATAATCGCGTGAAATTTAATTTAAAATAAAAATATCAAACAGAATAATTTATTTGTGCTTTAAACAGAAATGTTGATTTTGAACGCGCCCCTGCCATACTAATGACCCTACTGACATACTAACGAACCTATATTTTATGCCGGGCCTTTTGGCTTGTGTGATTAGAAAACTTCTCAAATGTACCTATTATGTTAGGCTGTCTAAGGTGTTAACTTTGATGAAAATTATATGTCCCTTCTTTTATCGTATTATCTCGGTTATTGATTATCGATACATATTGAAAGCATTCCGATATGAAACGTATCTAAGAACACTGCCAGATACATGAAGTACATAGGTGTGAAATTTCATAAAAGTCGATCAAGCTGTTTTTTTGTTTTATTTAGAAAGACATCACCATTTATCAAGGACAAGAGGTCACTCGAGGATAAGGATTAAAGAGTGTACAGTAGAAATTGGGCAATATAGTAATCGTTAATAATGGAAATTCGGGGAAATTTGTTAACTTATATGGAACGGTTCATCAAAACCTTGTTTACATTAGACTTGAAGACAACCATATTGTAGTCAGCTGGAAAGCAGAAAAACGGAAGACAATTCTATAGGCGTGCAGTTCTAAGAAAGAAGCTTTGTTCATGGAATCAACGTTTAGGTTTAGGCTCAGATAAAGAGTGGGTGAAATTATTGATTGTGTTTTCTGTTAGACGGGTGTTTCTTGTAACAGTTTAGCGAGGAGGTTTATAAATTTGAGCTCAGGCGAGCACTTGCCATGAAATTAACGATAAAGCAGAGACAAACGCGCAACATCCCTTCTGTGAGAAAGAGGTTGCAGGGAAGAGAAAAGGACATCCCCTACGAGGCTATGAAGTCTATTTTGAACTCTATCAAGGCAGGATAAGTCCTCTCTAGCAGCTCCCGCCCAGATTTGGCAACAGTACTCCATCCTTGGACGTATCTGGCTCTTATATAGATAGAGAATTGCATCAGCAGTGAGATAACTACTGAATCGATAGAAGGATCCAACCATTTTTCCAGCGGACTTGGCAACGGATTTAATATATGTATTCCATTTAATATCAGGAGTAAAGGTCAAGCTCAGAAGTTTGTCAAAACATGAGGCCTCCCAGGACGACTGCCATTAATTTCAATTGATGCCAGATGGGGATCAGAGCGTTGATGATGTAAAGGTAAAAGCTTGGTTTTAGATGCATTAAAAGTAACAAGCCACATCTTTCCCCATTGCACCACTTGCTCAAGATCAGAGGAGAGAATCGGAGAGAATTGGTCGTTTACGGTCTTAGATGTGCTACCATAGATATTAGTGTCATCAGCATAAATGTCTACGAATGATGTAAGGATGTGATTTGGAAGATCATTAATGTAGATCAGGAAGAGAGTTAGGCCCAGGATAGACCCCTGAGGGTCTCTAGCATTAATACTGTGAGCTTCTAATTTCTGCCCACTTACCACTACTCTTATGAACCTATCAGAAAGAAATGATTTAATAATTGAGAAGATATTTCCAGCTATACTGTAGCTGGAGATCTTGTGGAGTAAACCTTTATGCCATGATCTATCAAATGCCTTTGATATGTCAAGAGCAATTGCCCTAGACAGTTAGCCCAGGTCGAGAGATTCGCTAATCCTACTGTAAGCACATCTGCTGTTGATCTAGCAGAACGGAAACCATATTGCGTATCACTAAGAAGGTTAGTTTTGCTGAGGTGGTTGATTACTTCCAGCAACTTACTCATGCTTCCGATTCCATAAAGAAGGAACTCTCCCGCACACGCATACATACAAATTTCTTTTATATAATAGTACAATTATACGAAGCCTCACACGCCGAAGACATGATATTTTTAAATATATATCTCACCGACTGATAAACTGATAAAGGTAATTTTTTTTACTGTTGGAAAGAAGAGGAAAACGAGTCTCTAACTGAATAACCTATGCATCTATCATCTGTTGCATTGTCGTAATATTGCACCATTGTGCTGGTCTTATAAATATTTCAATGGAATGTACTCTGAAAATTTCACTAGAATTGTTCCCTATCAGCGTAAATACTCCCGATCAACCCGCACCAGTAAAAACCCACACATGCAGGTAACCTTTCTATTCTAATAGCTACATTCACCCGATGTCGCTTCATTTGAAACAATGATCGATGGCCGAATCATATAAAGGTTGGCCCTAAAATCGATTATTTCTATTTTAGGAAGACATCGCTGATCTCGCTACACTTAAAATCACCACCACCCTTTTTAATGTGCCTAATCGATACAACGAAACGCAGTTTCAGCATAAATATTTATTTTTAGCTTGTGTTTCATTTATGTTTTGCTGGCTGACGTCATTGACGACCAAGTCAACGTTATTGTTACGCATCTTTCAATGTTTGATATCAAGGAAACTTGGCACGGTTGCGGATTTACTGACTCATTCAATGTTTTCTATGTATAGTTTTGAAGATATTCGTTTGGTAAATTAGTAAACTTGTTTAAAATAAATATGCGTATGCCATAAAAAATATGCGTATGCCATTAAAAAATATGCGTATGCCATTAAAAAATAATCGTATGCCATTAAAAAAATATCCGTATGTCATAAAAAAAATTATGCGTATGCCAAAAAAAAACAACGTTTTGTAAAAATTAAACATATTAAGTGCCATTTCTTATTCATTTATATACATATATCACATTGTAAGGTGATATTATAAATCGTATACATATTCCAATGTTAAATCCAACAGTGGTCAATTTGTTAATATAACTTTATATATTATATTATATATTATATTCCAACCTTTGCTCATTTTCCCACGATTTGACGTTTCATTGAGTCTTTTGGGGCTAAATGAGAGGGGGGGGGGCAAATGTTTAACTTAATCATTTATTTATGCCTCGTTCACTGTGCACTCACGGAGGAGCATGTATGCTTCACTTGTCTCCTACAAAATCAATATTTGTTTCTGGTTCGTCAGTATTTTAGATTAATCTTGATACACATTATTGAAAATTAATTGTGTTTCAATTAAATTATTTTCTAGAAATTATTTAATTCGACACTGTCTTTGAAAAATGACTGTTGTGAATTTGTCAATAAAAATACATTTTTAAACAAAAACGGCATATTAATAATTAGAAAAATCTGCGGATCGTCTGGAACTCCTTGATTGCTTGTTTTAAATTTGTATTGTAGTAAAGTTGTATTCATACCTGTTTTTTGTTTGCTTACAATTGTATTAATATGCCCAAAAGATACACTGTTTCACAAATATACTTTCATACTGAAAAATAAGCTTATATACACTTTTATTACAGCATGATTTATATATGTATGTATGTATATGTTTATTTATTTATTTATATATATATATATATATATATATTTGCATTAAAAAATACATTAAAGGAGCATCCATCCTCATTTGCATATTTTATTAATAAATATATATTTTAATAATTGTCTCTATGTTTATTAGTTATGTGTTTTTATAGAATCGTTTTAATTGCACTATTTAAAAATATTTAAAATTTATTTATTAAATTTATAATCTAACTTATATTTAATGTAATATGTTTTCAATTATAATTAGCTGACAAAAGTTGCGTTTAAAACCGAGAGTAAGCATATTTTTTAGATACGAGAATTAGTTCGCTTCGATTTTCATAGACCAAGATAAATGTGTTTTATGATTCCCTTAATCCAACATATTTTTTTACACAGTGATCACCACTTATCAAGGCCCGGAAGCCACTCAGGGATAAGGGTTATTGCAAGTACATTACGTTAGTGTGGAGATTTGATGAAGTGTTTACTTAAGGGGGCGGTTCATCAGGAATTTGTTAACATTGGACTTGGACACATCCAAGTTGTAGTCCGGTGGGAAGCAGGCAGACGGAACAGAGTTCCACAGGCGTGCAGTTCTAAGAAAGAAGCTTTGTTCATGGAATCCACGTTTTGATTTAGGCACATATTGTCACTTTTCGTAACAAGTAAGGATATTCTTTGTATCTTTAATAGTATGTGATTAATCCCTGCTCCCGGCAATATATTTGGATCAGGCAACGCCAGATATATGCGGTCAGCTCTTTATACAATTCAAGTGAAAGTACCTCCGAATAAGTGCTGATATGTATAGCGATTAAGTTGTAATCTCATATCAGTTTTCTTCAGTTCTCCAGAGCATTGTTATCAAGTTCTCATCATAGTCTTTTTAACTTTCTTTTATTTCGATTTGCGGTTTTTTCCCCCGTTTCTGATCTCTTATTATTGTCATTGAATGATATTTATTTCTTTTATATCTATCAAATGATTTGAACAAAACACTTTTTTCCAGCAATATTTATTATATTTTAATAAGATTTTTTAAGCATACGAATGCAATCCCCGTTACCATCGTTAATGAATACCAGAATAGACACGTGCTTAGTGGTTATTACGATCAATATTCTTAATTGTGGACAATGATTTTTCACATTTACCTTTACATGAATTTAGTTAAAATGCCTCCCCTTTAACAATGAAATACAAACCTTAAACAATGAAATACAAATGGACCTAGTAATCTTAAATTTATATATAAACTCTGTGCATCTATATTACTGTCTGTTGTTATCTTACACTAATCAACTTAATAAATTTTGTAAGTAACATATGTTTTTGACGTATACTGACGTTTTTGTATGCATAAAATTCGAGCCCATACAGATAAAAACTGGTACAATAAAACGATAAAAACAGAGGTTTATTAAAAACATTTTACATATTTGACGTGAATATATATATATATATATGTATATATATATATATATATATATATATATATATAAAGAAAATAGTTGCTGCGTTTTATTTCTTTTTTTTTTAATAAAATGTTTGCATCTTAACATGGTCTAAAAACAGTTTTATCTGTTTCTTCAAAGTGTTTAAACTTCCAAAAGATGTTATATATACATATATATGTATGTGTGTGTAATACTAACACACACACACACATATATATATATATATATATATATATTTATATGTATATATATATGTATATATATATATATATATATTAAAATTAATCAAACGATGTAAAAAATGTATTAATATTAAATACTGACGACAAGGGAGATGATTATTAAATGCAGGAAGGAGTAAGTAGTAATTAGCATAATGCATTTATTATCATCATTTTTCACTTATAAAAATAAATTAAAGATACCTCATTACATACTCTTTCATCGTTATTGCTCAATTTTATAACCATCTGTCAAATAGTTTTAACATACTAAAACCTGGTAGTACGTGTTTACGCTGTCTAATGTTACTGATAATCTATATATTGATATAATCATCTATAAAGAAATCTTCATGAATTAAAATACAATATTTCTGCGTATTTTACGACCAGGTAAGCGGAGCGCCCTGCCAGTACTAAATATTCTATAAAAAGTTCCATTTTTAATTAAACGCTTTTACTAAAATATATAGATTGAGTATATGTAACCACATATTGAAACTTTTCCAATAATATGTATAAGTAAATAATAGTAGGTAAAGAAAATAAGGATCATTAAAAAGATAAGGGAGATTATTAAAAATAATAGCAAAGAAAAGAGAAAAGAAAGAATGGAAATGAAAAAGATAAGCTTAAACAAACTAGGAATAGAGGTAGAAGAAAAAGATCAGAAATACAGAAATAAATATCAAAGAGAAAATATACGTATAAAAAGTAAAGAAAATTATTTATAAATTAACAGAGGAAAAGTTCAAACATCATAATTAGTCAAAGCCGAAATCCTTATACAAGTATTCCATAAACTAGAGACTTTGGGAGAAAAACGGCAAGCGTCCGGGGTAATGTGATCCGACAGTGAAATCTAAGTAAGATCGCTATGTAATGAGATCCCTTAAACTAGTTCAGAGAGTTGATAAAATATACGTTTCTTCATGGCAGATACGTGCGTTGAGATTATTACAGTGTAAAAATTGATGCAAGACCTTACAGAAGAATACACCCAGAGAATTTGAAAATATCAGATACAGTAAAAAAAAAATATATACTTTTTTCCATATGAACCATCAGACAGAGAAACAGACTGAGAAATAAACAACTTGAAAATATAAAGGTATCATTAGAAAATCACAAAAGCAGAAAATTAAAGCAGTATGATAGGAAAATAATAAAAATTGCAAAAGTAACAAAAATAAAAGAAAACATAAAATAAATGCGAAAGTAAAAAATACAATAAAAATGATGGAAAAGGAAAAGTAGGGAAAAAACGGAATAAATGTAAAGGAAGTGATGGGGGAAATGCAGATGAAAAGAGGAAAAGAGTAAAAAACAAAAAGAAAAGTAAAGGGCCGGGATTAAACAAATAGATTTGGGAATAAGAGAAAGAGAAAAATCAGGATTAGTCAAAGACAACCAGCGAGAAGTGAAATGGAAGGCGAATATAGAAAAACAAAACAGGGAAGAAAGTTTCAAAGCTTGCTGGAGGAATACACAAAGTCAAACACAACCACGCATATAGAGACACATGAACATAGTAAAAACCAAACCCAAGTACGTACGAAAGAAATAAGAAAAAAAGAGATGTGGGGAGGTGTTGTATGGTCGAGTCAATTTAACATATAATTTTACACAGGCAAAAGTATGCGTAAGTAGACACATACATCAATATATATATATATATATATATATATATATAGAGAGAGAGAGAGAGAGAGAGAGAGAGAGAGAAAATAAAAAAGGAACAAACCGTATTATGTTTTCACCAACGTTTCGTCTTTATTTCGAGACTTCCTCTGGGTGAAATCTCGAAATAAAGACGAAACGTTGGTGAACACATAATACGGTTTGTTCCTTTTTTATTTTCTCTATTTTGTCGGAATACTATTTCCATTATTTTCATCATATATATATATATATATATATATCTATATATATATATATATATATATATATAAGTGTGTGTATGCATACATACACAATAAATATGCATACATATACGCACACATACTTATACACACATAGGCCTATGTATATAAATATATATGAATATATATATATATATATACACACACAAATACGCGCGCATGCACACACACACACATATATATACATATATATATATATATATATATATATATATATATATATATATATATATATATATATATATACCGGTTAAAACGACTGGTTTACTAGATTGAAATCCGATGAAACTCGCGTGATTAATTAAGAGTGCTCAATTCAGGACAGAGTTCATTTATAGTCTGATTATTATACAAACATTATTGTCTACATCAGGGGTTTTCAAACAGTGGTCGGCGGACCACAGGGGGTCCGTAAGGACAAGAGAGGGTGTTCCTGGCCACACAGTAAAGACTTTTTATGGGTAATTTGATTTTATAAATGTTTTAATCGAATTTTTTCTTCGTATAATCTGTAAATGTATCTACCTAAAATTTTAATTTTGTAGTTAAATTTAAGGTCTTTCATTTAATGAAACACCATGAGCGCCGTCAATTTTAAATTTCGTCTAATGGTTTTAATTTAATAAATTTTTAATAATAAATTAATAAATGTGGTAAACTAAATCTATTTTAAACATTTGTTACTTTTTTTAATTCTGGCAGTGACTTATCTATTACCATGCAACTCACGCACTAAAAATACAAAATACGTATTTTTAACAATATTTGTTTCTTTTATTATCGTGATTGATACACATTTGATGTTGTTTTTTTTTGTAGAAACATTAAAAATGTTAAAGTAAAGTTATTGATAGTTTCTCATTTAAAGTAGGTAGTTACAATTTGTAATATTCAAATATTTGTTACGTATTATTTATAACATCTTATTTTAACATACATCGTAATTAAAACAAATGAAAAATCTGTTGTCCTTTCGTAATGATTTTATTTATTGCCGACATATGGAAGAACGTTCTTTAAAATAAATAGTTTAAGTTTATTTCTGCTTCTTAATCCATATGCCTTTTTTATTTTAAATATTTTTTAGTTACTTTTTTTATTCTTTTTTATGTTCTGTAGTAGTGACTTAATTACTGTCGTGCACGTTTTTAAATTTTAAATGGCAAAAGGGTTTGAAATAATAAACGTTTTGTTTTGGGATTTTCTTCTGACTGGTTGAAATACGTTTAACCTTTTTAATACGACAAAATTCCCTTTACAGTTGAGCATTTAATAAATTCGTTTATAGTGCGTATAAGGCAACAATGAAAAAGGAATCAAGGTACAAATCCTACACTCCAAAGTTTTCATTTTTATGAAATGGATTCTTTCTTTTTCCTATGATTTTGAACATTTATAAAAATGTAAAGAGTTGTAATTTATTATTGCTGTTGAGATATATTCGACGTTGTGTTCCTGCGAAGTTTTTTTTACACAAAATTAAATCGCCTGCGTAGTACAGAACAGGATTACAAGGGGGCTTCAGCATTGACCGCGTGTCAGGAATTCTTAATGTCTGAATATCTGAGTTTTACTTATTTATGTTCCTAAATAACTAAGCTTGCATTATTTATACAAAAAATATTTTATCAAATTTAGCTTTCGCATGGTGCAAACTTTACCCATGGATAAATTTTTGAAACGGAAACTCATGATGAAATCAACTCCGAATCTGATACAGAGAAAAAAGATATTGTTCAGAAAAACAAATTAAGAAAACATGATGCGGATATATTCGATTTGGATTCATTGAAAGTGTGTCTAATGCAAACAGACCACAATGTTTACTTTGTAATAAGTTGTTGTCGACTGAAGCCTTGTAGCCAGCTAAATTGTAGCGACATTTAACAACACAACATCCTCAATTTACCACAAACGCAAAAGATTTATTTGAAGAAAAAAAAAATTTTAAGCAGACAAAAAACCCTATGAAATGTCAATAACATCAAATCATAATCTATTACGGACATCTTATTTGGTGGCACTGAGACTGGCTCGTGCTAAGAAGGCCCATAATATTGTTGAAGAACTTTTATTGCCGTATGCAATAGACATGTGTGAGGCAGTTTTGGATAGAAAAATGTGCTGCGAAATTGAAAGCTGTGCCACTGCCAGATAACATAATTGTGGGAAGAATAGAAGATATGTCAGACGACATAAAAACTCAGTTAATTGACAATGAAAGTGAAAACAGACATTTTTGCATTGAAGATTTTCTATTTTACTATCGTATGCTCACTAGAACAACTGGTGAGGAAGTTTTTAAAGTATTGGACTATTTTCTTTCTCAATCAGGCTTGTTATAGAGACAGTGTATTGGCATATGCACAGATGGGGCGGCGTCAATGACTAGTATTCACTCAGGTGTTGTGGGGCATGTTAAGAAAGTAGCACCTAATATCACTGCAACACATTGCATGATTCATCGAGAAGCTCCGGTTGTCCAGAAAATGGATACTTCTTTTTCCGAAGTCTTATCATCCTGCATTAAAGTGACAAATTTCATTAAAATCAGACCACTGTTTCGTCGTTTCTTTACAATACTCTGTGGTGAGATGGGAGCTGACCATTTAAGCATATTGCTTGCTACAGAGTTAGGATGGTTATCTTGAGGTAAAGTAATTCAGCGGTTATTTGAACTTAGAGAAGAACTGTTGATGTTTCTGTGTGTTCATGATTCTGAATGGCTTCGATAATGGCTGATAAAATTTGGTTCTGCAAAGTTGCTTATCTAGTAAATATATTCAACAAATCTAATGAACTGAATTTATCTCTACAAGGAAGAAATTCAAATATTTTATTTAGTCATGACAAAATGCAAGCCTTCAAGATAAAACTGAATATATGGACTACAAAAGTTAGTAAGAAAACTTTAGAAATGTTCCCTACACTGGACGAATATCTCAGTAACAATGATTCAGTTAATGTGGAGTTGATAATTGTAGATATTAACGACATTTTATATTACTAGCCGAACATTTTGATAAATATTTCTCGAGATATATTGCAGATAATATTGAAAATTTTGACTGGATTTTAAATCCGTTTAATGTTGAAATAGCTGATAGCATGCTCACAGGAAATGAACTGGAAGAACTGGCTGATATTTCATGTGACAGACGTTTAAAAATCAGTTTTATGGAGCAACAAGTTTCGAAATTCATGCTCATTGTAGCCTCTTAATATCCATTGTTATCTCGAAAGGCAGTTAAGATTTTATTACTGTTTGCAGCAACATACTTATGCGAAGCAGAATTTTTGGCACTGACCCATCTGAAAAACAAATACAGATCCAGACTTGCTCCAAAAAGTAACTTTCGTGTATGTTTATCGCCAAGAATTGACAGTTTGTGCTAAGCCAAGAAAGCACATCCTTCACACTATTAAAAAATCTTACGTGTGTGTAATTGACAATAAAACTATTTTTTAAATACTATTGCTGTTTTCATTTAATATTAATATTTTAAGCATTATGGACTTTGCTCGCTCCATGCTGTTAATATTGTTGTCACTAAAATAAAAATCACAGACGATTGATCTTCGGCCTACGACTGATTAAAAACCGGTGAGAAATGCAGATTACGCCAAGTCGTTATCATTCCACTATTATCGGGAAAAAGGCGACACCAAGCAATCAGACATTTTATTGCTGGAGCGTCAATTTCATAATCGTTTATAAGGAGGTCCCTAAGGTAAAGCCTGAAATATAAAGAGGTCCGCAAGTCAAGAAGTTTTAAAAACCCTGGTCTACATAATTATAGGACAATCTTCATCAGACCAGAAAAGGAATAAATTTTGAAACTGGTGTCAAGATCACATGACTTTTTATAAGATATTTGAGTGCGATCTACATACAGCGGGAAATTAGGGCGTATGCTTTGTGAAAGTGAGCAGTAGGGTTTTTATGGAGGTCTGGGGAAGAGTGAAGGGTGGATGCTGTTTTCTGTGCTAAAGCCACAATTAGTAGGGGGTTGTTAGATGATTCTTTTAGCTTGGCGTTTATTTATTGCCCTTGATTTAAATTTTCCCATATCATTAGGTTGTTTTTATGATTGTATATTTTTTTATTGATGGTAAGTTTAATCTCTATTTGACAACTGTTATTTTTATTCATTACTTTATTATTTTATTTATTTATTTATCTTTTTTATATCTCGTTTTTTTTTTATTTTTTATTCGTTCACTTTTATTTAGTTTTCTAGTTTTTAGAGTAGGAGTGAGGCGAAGAAAACTGTCGTTTCATACAGTTAAGTTTAGAGAGTTGGGAGGTGTTAGTATTCTATTAGTCTGGGGGCTACTACTCTTGCTTTGATATAAAGTAATTTTATACTCCCATAGTCGCTACTACCTATATGCTAGCGTGTGTTATTGTTGTCCTTTCTTTACTGTTGGCGACTTCCTTTTGATAAATGTTTTTATTTTGTTGTTGTTTTTCTTTGTTTTTATTTATGAGCGTCAACTTGGCCTAGAAGATTAGAACTGTGCGGAGAGCTGATCTAGTGTAATTAAGAGTGGAATATTGATTCATATACTGAGGATGCGTAAGTGTTTATGTATTCTTGGAGAAAAATTTCATTTACTGTTAAAAAGATTGTGGCTTAAGTTTTATTGATTACAGTTTGAATCATTAGAAAGGGGAAATATACTTATATTGCTATTCGGGCTAGTGTAGGGAAAAACAGCCACAGTAAATGAGTAAATGACAAACTAACAATGACATTTCGGGAGTTAATTTTTTTCTAGATAAACATTTTGACCATCATTAATGTTCCTATTGTTTTTAAGATTGTTTTTTTCTGCATTTTATCCTCTGATAGTACATTGTTCTATGTAACTTTTATTCTTCATCTCTTATTGAATATAATTATCGTATTAGCTAGCTTCAACGTTGCTTAACTTCGGTGATCTGACGAGAACCGGTGTGTCAATATGCTAAAATATAAACATGTAAATATATGTTTATTAAACATGCTAATATATCATTTTATTCAATTTTCTATTCTTTAGTATTGAGAACATTTGTAATAAAAGAACATGGCAAAAGGACAAACTATTCATATAAATATATCGTCGATGCTGTTTAAACGAGAACATGCGGCATCATAAGGTAAAGAAACACGTGCTCGTGGATAAATAAGGATATTATTGATAAATAGGAAGATTGTACTTTCCTAACAGTTATGGAAAATGATTTTCTTGTGTAAATTATGCAATTAGAAACACTTAACCAAAATACAAATAGATAAAATGACAACTATGTGACGAACTATTAGTTCGATTTCGTAAACGAGTGATTGTCTTAGCGATGCAGCGTCAAAGTTGTGGTCTAATTGATGAGTAACGGCAACGAAACACGTGTCCTTATGTACTTAAAGTATATATATATATATATATATAGAGAGAGAGAGAGAGAGAGAGAGAAATATTATTACCGCGTATCTGTTTAGTTATACATGTTTCTGTTACTGAATCGTATCAGCGATCCAGCAACTTCGTGACTTAGAAAGATGATATAATAAGAGAAGAATGGAAAACAAAGGGGGGGGGGAATCTCAACTTTGATCTGACAACATTTAAGTTTTAAGATTTGATAACTAAGTAAAAAATAAAAACACATCGAACAGGGCTGAAGATGAATTAAAAAACTTTAGCCAGATAGACACGGAGTTCTATTATATGGAGAGAGAGAGAGAGAGAGAAAAGTGGGGTAGGTGGAGAGGAAAAGAGGAGTAGGTAAATGCTGAATTGAGGAAAGGGAAATACAAATGAAACAGGTGGGTAGTTATCACTATGAATCGTCCGGTTGTTGTTGTGATGTCATATTAAATTTTACACGTTAAGGATTTACGCGGATTGGTGGAGTGAGGGGGGGGTGTTCGAGGTACTAAGATGCGTCCTCTCAACCATTAACAATATAAGCATCTGGAACCCAGATTCCATCCCTACTTGCTAAGAATATAGCCCAACCCATACTCCTAAATGCTCATAAATTTATTTTATTACCAAATTCAACGACTTATTTATGCATTTATACGAGTATACTCAAAACACTATTATTAAAATGTCTAATTCACTTATTTTTCTATTACTAATTTCAGATTACTTACGTAGTCCCAAAATCTATGCGTATGCGTGTGTTTGTACGTCTATATGCTCCTGTATATGTATGTATATATGTGGGTATTGGTATTTGTGTGTGTATATTTTTATTTATATTTATGTATTTGTTTTTATTTATATGTATTTATGTGTGTATTCATTTGTATATGTACAGGTGTATGTATGTATCGGTCATATATATGTGCGTATGTGTGTCCATATGTAGGTGTATATATGTGTGTGTATGCACTTGTATCTGCGTGTTCGTATGCATGTATATGTATTTATGTATGTGTATATGCATGCGTGTATTTGTGTATACTTGCGTATATGTCTGTACGGATATATATTTATGTATACGTACATACAAGCACTTGTATACTCATGGATATATGTGATACATTTGGCACTAAACTCACCTACTTAATTATACTTACTTACATAGACCACTTTTATCTTACTCCCCCCTTTTAATATATTCATTTATATATATATATATATATATATATATATATATATATATATAGTAAATAGAGAAATATTCAACCACCTCAGCAGAAACAACCTTCTTAGTGACACACAATATGGTTTCCGCTCTGCAAGATCTACCGCAGATGTGCTGACGGTTATATCTCACGGGATTAGTGAATCTCTTGACAAAGGCTTCCTTTCTAGGGCAATTGTTCTTGACATATCAAAAGCCTTCGACAAGGTATGGCATAAGGGTCTACTTCACAAGATTTCCAGCTACGGTATAACTGGAAATGGTTTCTCAATCATTAAATCATTTCTCTCCGATAGGCTCATAAGAGTAGTGGTAGATGGACAAAAATAAGAGGCCTGCAGTATTAATGCTGGAGTCCCTCAGTGGTCAATCCTAGGCCCAACTCTCTTCCTGATCTACATCAATGACCTCCCTAAACACATACTTAAATCATTCATTGACATCTATGCTGATGGCACGACCATCTGCGGCAACACATCAAAGGCTGTAAATGACAAAGTTCTCTCTGATTCTCTCTCCTCTGATCTCGTGCGCGTGGTTCAGTGGGGGAAGACGTGGCTGGTTACCTTTAATGCGTCTAAAATCAAACTCATATCCTTACATCATCAACGCTCTGATCCCCATCTGGCATCAATTGGGATGGATGGCTCTCGTCTGGGAGAGGCCCCGTGTTTTGACAAGCTTCTGGGTTTGACCTTTACTCCTGACCTGAAATGGAACACGTGCATCAAGTCTGTTGTCAAGGTCGCTGGAAAGATGGTGGGATCCTTCTATCGCTCCAGAAGATATCTCACTACTGATGCAATTCTCTATCTATATAAAAGCCAAGTGCGTCCAAGGATGGAATACTGTTGCCATATCTGGGCAGGAGCTGCCAAAAACAGCCTATCCTGCCTTGATAGAGTACAAAATAGACTTCGTGGCTTAGTGGGGGATGCCCTTTTCTCTATCCTGCAACCTCTCTCCCACAGAAGAGACGTTGCGAGCCTATCCTTGTTTTATCGTTATTTCCATGGCAGGTGCTCGTCTGAACTCCAATTCCTGGTCCCACCTCGCCAATCCTTCACAAAAAACACCCGTCTGGACGAATCCACTGTGAGAAATTTTCCCCACTCTTTATCTGTGCCTAAATCAAAACGTGGATTCCATGAACAAAGCTTCTTTCTTGAACTGCACGCCTGTGGAACTCTGTTCCGTCTGCCTGCTTCCCACCTGACTACAACCTGGGTGTGTTCAAGTCCAATGTTAACAAATTCCTAATGAACCGCCCCTTAAGTAAACACGTCGTCAAATCTTCACACTAACGTAATGTACTTGCAATAACCCTTATCCCTGAGTGGCTTCCGGGCCTTGATAAGTGGTGACCACTGTGTAAAAAAAAAAAAGAAAATTCGAGCGCGAGTTGATGAAATGATTGCAGGTGATTAAATGACTTACTGACTAGATGGTTTTCTAACGAATGATAAAAAATATTTTTTGTATAGTTTTAAAGGTTAAAAACTTCAAAGACTATATATATATATATATATATATATATATATATATATATATATATATATATATATTTCAATATTTTTAGATTCGTATATTTGTATTTATATTTCTGTATGTGTATGCATATGTTTTTATATGTATTCTTTTATATGTATGTATGTGTATATGCTTATATATATATGCGTATATATATGTATGTATGCATATATGTTTGCATCTGTGTACAATGTACATGTGTTGCATTTGGCACTAAACTCGCCTAGTTAATTATATTTATATTTATTTATATATATCCCATCTATATTTCTATAAATGCATGTATTTGTATGTGTGTGTGTATGTGTATATCTATATATATATATATATATATATATATATATATATATATATATATATATATATTTAATTTGACATCACAACAATAACCGGACGACTCAATAGTGTTAACTACCAACTATTTAATTTGCATGTCCCTTTCTTCAATTTAGCATTTACCTACCCCTCTCCCTCTTTCCCCACCTACTCGTCTTCTTCTTTCCACCTACCCCTCTTCCTTTCTATCTCTCTCTCCATATAATAGAAATCCGTGTCTATCTGGCTAAAGTTTTTAATTCATCTTCACCCCTGTTCGATGTGTGTTTATTTTTTATTTAGTTATTAAATCTTAAAATTTTATTAAATCTTAAAACTTTAATCTTTTCAAATCAAAATTGAGATCCCCTCTTTTTTCCATCGTCCTCTTCTAAAATCAGCTTTTCAAATCATAATAACCACTTCTGTTCAAGTCTGACAAAGTTGCTGGATCGCTGATACGATTCGGTAACAGAAACATGTGTAACTAAACAGATAAAACGGTAATAAAATAAAAAATATATATTTGCTCTGCAATAGTATTGAGCACTTCAGGTTTTTACTAATTACCAGTTTTGCTATATATATATATATATATATATATATATATATATATATCAGTGGCGACTCTGGCCGATTATTGCTACTCGTGCACCCCCCAAATCTCTGTCAACTTCAGTTTCCAGTTCGTGGTCTGTGGACCCAAAGTAAGTCATCATAGTTGCTATTTCGTGATTCTCCCTTGTATAACACAGATTGACTAGCGTACCTTGCATGGTATTTTTTTGTAAACAATCAAGGTACTATATAATTTGTAGTCCTGTTAATACAGTTGATAAGATATTTTTCCCCTTTCAAAAGTATGGAGGAAAAGAGATGTTCATTACTATGATGAGAAAAATATGTTAAGTAGACTAAAGAAATTGATGACAATGACAACTAACCAGGTTAGCAATTAAGTCCACAACTCTCCAAGTCATTTGTCTCATGGAATTATAAAATAATTAAATGATTGGGTTTTTTTATTAGCACTTCCCAATCCTTTTTTTTTTTCATTAAGGAATGGTTTATTCGTGAATTTTGAATCATAGAAATCTACGAAAAATGCGGGTTCTATGTCATTTTATATTAATAGTAAGAAAAACCCTCAAACCTCCGAACCTTCGTAGAATTCCATAGTAGTACGTAAATATTTTTTTTCATAAAGATTCCGTATGTAACTTTATTTGCTGCATCATTTCACAGCTAGTTTTCGTCTATAAATGCCTTTGAATGGGCGTGTCTGCAGGTCAAGCACGTTTTTGGAAAGTTCATCTCATTTGAGCATAAACTCCAGGCGTCTTGGTTAGGCCACAAGTTTTTCTATTACCTTATTGTGCAATTCATTTCTTTGCTCTAAGTCTTTAAGCATTTGCTTCTCCATTGAAATTCGGGCTAAAGACGAAAGTCGATCCTCAGCCATAGTGCATTTCAAAAATGATCGTATTCTGTCCAAGGTTGAGAAACTTCTTTCATTTGAAACTGAAGTAGCAGGAATGGTAAGGAAAAGTTGTATCAATCTCACATTTTCAGACATTGCAGGCAAAAAATCGAGTTCAATAAGTTCATGAAGCATCTCCAAAATAGATTTACTTGAGGTACATTTTTTGAAATCATTGTCAGAATACAAATACCTGAGCTCACTTGTCAAGGATTTTAGGTAAAAAAAATACCAGGGTATTTTTCTGAAATGCATCTATGTGTTGCTTAGGGAATGTACAGGAAAAAAATCCAAACTTCTTCACATCGAGCAATTCAAAATATGAAAAGCCTCCTATGTTGGCGAATGGTTCCTTTAGTGACGAAATGATGCTTTGAATTATTTCAAAATATACACTTTTGTAGTTGATTCGATTTCCCCTAGTTCTTTTTGTGGGTTGATCGTGTGATTCGTCAGATATCTCCATGTCTATTATCGTTTGTTTGATCATATGTTCATAATGTTCATTGTCACAATTGTTTGATATCGATTGAATGAAATCATGTATTTTATCTTGAGCATATTTCACGTCGAGTTTTCTGCACTGTAAAATGTCAAATAGTTTCTCTGCTTGAGAAAGAATGACATAAAAACAGTTAATAAAAACATGAAAGTGAAATCATTCAATTTTCACAATAAATTGTCGGTTTCACTTAGTGTTGCTTCATCCCATATTTCGCCATGATCAAGAATATCTTCGAGTGCGTTCATTATTTTTTGACGATCGTCTTTTATAGCGGATACAGTTCTTGATTTTTAAAAACCTCTGGTGGCACACAAAGATGGGATGCTGATTTCAAATTTTCAGAATATACTCTTCCGATTCGTACTAGATGATTTGAATTTACTGAAGGTGTGTAAATGTGAAAAAAATATTTTCACGCCATCAACTTTTTTCTGAATTTTCACTCAAAATTATATTAAGTTTATGGGCATTACAATGGATGAAATCGGCGTATTTAAATCCCATCTCTCTCTCTCTCTCTCTCTCTCTCTCTCTCAATTTAATTTGCACTCCGTTCCGTTCACTTGCAATTACGGCTGCTCCATCATAAGTTTGGCAAACCAATTTTGATTTTGCATCATCGAAGGAATTTAAAGAATTCTCGATTACATCAGCTAATCTTGTGGCAATTTTGTCAGCGCTCACGTCATGAAATCCAAGGAATCGTTCAATAATTTTGCATCCATTCACATACCTAACAATGATCGAAAGCTGTGCATGCATTGCACAGTCAGTTGTTTCATCAGCCTGCACTGAAATAAATGGGGTACTTTGAATTTCAGCGTAAATAACATCAGTAATCACGTTATCAATTGCAGATATAATTTCATTCTGTATTGTTCTGGAAACACCTGAAAATTGCCTAGAGCCTTCTTTGGCAGAAAGTTTGATGCAAACACACTATCAATTTTAGAGAAACACTGCAATAATTCTCGATAATTACCTTTGCTAAGACTATCTCCCCTTCATCTTGTTCGCGCAATGGTAGTTCTTGGTTGCAAAGATATAATATTGCGTTTATCAGGGGTTTCAGATATTGTCTATTTTCTTCGACCAATTTAGTGTGCCTTTCTCTTTCAAGTTTAGCCGATTCACTAATAACAGTTACTATGTCATACATGCCAACTGTTTTTAAACGCTTATAATTAGTCAAATGTGTCATTGATTTCGAATCAGCCAAAATATGCCAAAAATCAGTATTGACTAACATATCTTGCCAGTATCAGTCAATGATTGTCCTGATTTAGACGTGAAAAGCAAGCAAGGCCAACAATAGAGTTTTTCCTCAGATTTACTCGCACCTAACCAGCCAATGTAATTAAACAATTTGGATTGGAACGAACAAGTTCTAACCTTATTCACTAATAAAGGAGTTGGACGCCCAACTTTGATAATTTCTCGCTTTTCGGCTACATTTCTCTAGCCAAACGATTTATTTTGCAGATCGAACACAATATCCATTTCCATTATATCTAATTTAAAAATCAGATTATAACCACGAAATGCAGTACAACTTTTTTTGTAATGTTTTAGAGAATAATCTGTTACCCTGAAACACAGGAAAATTAGCCCAAGTGATGTTATACGCAAAAATACAGGGAACTTCCAAAATGTAAATTCCATCTGATGAATCTTAAAACATACGATACCTTGACCAGTTGAAGTTATCCGTGGAAACACTGAGAACATTGAAAATCTTAATTTTATCCAAAAATTCTAAGATACAAATGATTCGTAAATAAAGTCCATGGTAAAATTGAATTTAGTGAAGCGAATGAAATATTTTCGGCAATTGAAGTAATGTTCTCCAAAAACGGCGATTAAATTTTCCCATAGAATAAAAGGTAATATTGATTAATAAAGTTGGGTTTAAATAGCTGTGAAATGATGGATGCAGCAAAAAAAAAAGAAGATACATACAGGACCTTTATGAAAATAAAATTACAAAAGTATTTACGTACAACTACGGAATTCTACGAAGGTTTATTGGTTTGACGAGTTTCTTAGTATTAATATAAAATGACTTAAACCCCGTATTTTTCGTAGATTTCTATGATTCAAAATTCACCAAAAAAAATTGCTCAATAAAACAACAAACAAATTCACTCTCATTAAAAATCTGTTCTTTATTAATAATGAAACAATAACTTCATCACTGATATTTACAAGCTGATATATACGCGTGGTTATGTTTACACATAACTATTCGTACTACTACATATTGCAGCAATAGTAGTAATCGTTATTTATGTGTTTATGCGTACGTATGTGTCTATAGATATCTCTCTCTCTCTCTCTCTCTCTCTCTCTCTCTCTCTCTCTCTGTCCCTCTCCCTCTTCCCAAAACAGATGTCAGCAGTCACATCGTGCTAAAGTTTTGGGGCACTGTAGTTTGATTTGATTTTGCGGGTGGCTACAGCAAAAAGCGAGATTTCTCTAACATTACTGCTATTACGAGAGGGGTTTCGTGCTTGGCACGGATTACGCGTGTTCAACATTGTAACCGCTTTTATGGGATGTTCAAAGAATTTGACAGTAGCCGGACAAAGAAAATCTGTTCAAAACAGCATCCTTGTATCATTCCCAGATATATTTATGAACTTTTGGCTACTTAGTTATCGAAACTTGAATAAATACGTAATTTAATTGAGATCAGACTAAGTATGTTTGCTTGAAATTACTGGATGATTTTAAATCCATTTTGAATAACATTAACCGAGTTATTGGTCCTGCCGGGTACGAGGGGCACTATATATATATATAGTTGAATTAAAAGTCGGTCAATTTAGCTCTTATGCGTAGATCATCGTATAACGATTTGATCACTGTCTGCCTGACGTAATGAACATTTAAATTAAAATGTTTAAAATTCAACGCTATTTCACACGGTTAATAGTAGCCGAATGGATACGGCCTCCGCTAATCGAGCCAGAGATGTCTCGTGTCGCGGTGTTCGAATCGTTCGACTGGTAGTAATCGTGACACCCTGCACTGAAGAATCCCGAAAGGATGAAACACTAGTGTCTGTAGGTATTTAATTATTATAGTAAAAAAATAATTATATATATATATATATGTGTGTGTGTGTGTGTATATATGGGTACGAGGGGCACTATATATATATATATGTGTGTGCGTGTATGTGTGTGTGTGCGTGCCTGTGTGAGTTTCTACATATGTATATATGAGTGTGAATGTTGGATTACTGCAATTCAGGTCAATTATCGTACAAATCCTGCTATGTTTTTCTATGAATAAGTATTTTTTGGCTTGCTAATTACATACGCAATCTAGTGCAGGAAACAACCAGAAGAATTAGCTTATTTAGATTTAGTTTATTTTAATTTAGTTTATTTATTTACACCCGTAAACTTTTTTTAAGACAAGTAAATAATATTTACACATTTCTTCATATATGTAATAACTTTTAGTGGAAAATGTACGAGACAATGTGTATGTAGCTTACGTGTGCGCGTTTGCTCCTGTGTGGACTGAGAGTAACATATTTTGTTTAGTATGTTTACATAGGTCATTCATGGATTGTATAGTTTGTTTAGGATTTTGTAAAGTTTAACTTACCTCTGTAAGAATGTTTCTGTGCGTAGCAGTCGTTTCATTACCGAGTCGATTTGTGTGTGTAAACAAGACTATAAACGCGTGATATTGGAAATAGAGAAAGAGAGAGAATAGACGAAATATAAATTCATGCCTTAAACATTCAATTCCTGGAAATAAGGGACGATAACCGTATATGTCTCAAACTGAAAGTATTGCATTTTGTTTGTATGATCGCTGCATGAAAAACACGTATCTATAAGTATAACTTTAGGTAAGATTGTGAGTTATTCCTATGTCGTGCGTAGTTATTTTGGTTACGGGAAGAATCATGGGCTAGGCTGTCCTAATCTCAAAATGTAAACGTGTCTGCTAAGCTCTTTGCTGAAAATGATAGTTTTATCTGATGCCAACTATTCAGTATATGATAGTTAGGATAGAAGTCAGATCCGCCAAGGAGTCTGTTTGTTTATCCGCTAAAACGAATTGGACCCAAGATTTTGATCAAGCATTATTGGATTTAAATATTAGACATAAATTCTTTGGTGCCTTCTACGATATTTGGAATACAGACGAATTTAAAGTAGGTTTTGTTCAAAGCATTTGTTTCATCAAAAGCAAGTGGGATAGTGGTTGTTGACAGCAAATATTTTCTGATGCATATCAGATATGAAGGATCATTTGCTGTCCTAATTCGTCATTGGGCATCGGAACACTATAATAGAAAAGGACATCAGCGGAAGTTCAGAGCTTCGTTTCTGTTTATTGAGAATGTTAGGAGACGATAAAAGGCACAAGTCAATGAGGGCATTCTTTTTTAACTATACCTTACATACAGAAAACAACCCATAATTTGTACAATGATTATCGAAGTGATGTTCCAATAATATTATCTATAGAAACCAAAGGATCAGTGCCACTTTTGCACATAAACTTTTAGTCTAACAACCATGCAAATTTATTTCAAACCCTACAATATTAGAAAAGAGACACATAATATTGGATCTGGTAGTAAAGATGTAGGTTAGAATTTATGATTCTAAGTTTTCACTTATGTTTTGTTTTATGTGTTTTCATCATGAGATTCGAAATTCTGTGCTTGAGATGAAAAATTTTTTAAGATCAGAGAGAATGAGTATGAGGAAAATAATTACTATAAAATATTGAATTAAAAACAAACGTAGCAGTTTCTCCATGGGGTTGGTGGTAGTAATATAATCGGATAATTCATTTATGTAATCTTTTTTTTCATCTTTTTCTTCTAGAAGGTGGAACATCTGACCAGATGTCTGACATTTACCTCCATTTCAGTGAGTTCAACCAAGAGATCTTTTTAAAATTGTAACCGTCCCTTTCAGTTCAATCGTTTGTATCACACTTGCGCTTGGTTTAACGGCTGCGTGTTCTAGATATATACCAGTAGGAATTATGTAGTCATTGAGAATCGTGTGGGCATTATTTCCAACTGTTCCCTCGAGTATATATTCTCCAGATTTCTTATTACACTCAAAGGTTAGCTTCTGGGGGTATTTAGTATAAATTTTTATGCGCCTTATAAAAATATTATATTGGAGATGCATGCGCCTCCTACATTCCCAGGTGCGAGTACAGTTAAAACACAGCGGACATATACACTGCGTATAAAATTATTAACGAGTTTACATTTTTTCTTAATGTTTAAGTAACGAGTGAAACTTTGAGAAAGTCCTTACAATACTATTCAGCTACTCCAGTGAAAGAATAAAAATATTTAACGCAGTATTAGCGAAACTATGGCAGAAGATAGGAATACCTGTTGCTTTAAGTGTGTCAAGTTATTAACGAGGTCTAGGAAAAACACAATATACCCATAACTTGTTTATTGAATTAAATGAACTAGGAATAATGCGCAGAACAGAATAACTATACAACAATTTCTACGTTGACATAATTAGTAGGGGATATGCGATCCTTTGTTTATGAATGACTTGTGAAAGACGTTATGACTTTTATGAAAGGCATTGGTCCATAGAATTAGTCAAATTTATGATTTCGTCAACAGTTATTCCTCGCGATATCTCTTGGAAAGCATCCCACAACTCATCTTTGCTCTTAAATTGGCGTCTACTTGTATAGAGGCGTCACTTCATGTTACTTAAAATGTTCTCAATTGGGGTCAAATCTGACGAATTCGCAGGCCACTCCATCTTCCGTAGGCCAGAGAACCCTAGTTGTTGAAAATACTATTTGCTTTTGTTTGCTGCATGCGAAAGAAGCATTATTCTGAATAGAAATAATAGTTCTTCTGAACGTCAACCTTTGCATCTTCAGCCATGGTTCAAAGTGCTCTTTTAGAAAAGCTATGTAAGCATCTGACATCATTTTTACACCTTCTGGAACTCTCTATGAGCCAACTAACGTCCCGCCAATAGTCCCAGCCTAAATCATTATCCCACCACCACCTTGTTGGCGCCTTAAACGCTGATAACGGTGTCGTCTATCTAGGACCTATCCCTTGGTCCAGCCATCTGGGCCATCAAGAGTGACACGCACTTCATCCGTAAACAAAACTTTGGAAAAATCGGTTTTCATGTTGTCATCTGCCCATTTCAATCGGTTTTGTATGTAATGTTGCTTTAATTCAGGTTTTATCACAGTCTTAACAGATTTTGGCACTTTTTCAAGAGGCAACATCGAGTACTTTTGGAGACATTCTTCAACCTGGCTTGATCAAAAACTTCTCGATTTGCTTGTCCCGGATTCTTAACAACTTCCCGCTTAATTTGGAATACAAGATGGCGTGAAACAACTCTAGATTTACTTTTATAAGCTCTTTTACGTACATTTATAGGGTCCTTGACAATGTACTTCACAGTTTGATGGTATCTTCCTATCATTTTCGATATTTAAAGAGTAGTTTTAACTTTTGCTAGCTGTTCTGTAATATACTCTTTTCTAGAACTACTTAAACACCCTTAAGACCAATTCTATTGACGAAACAAACTGCCGTGTTAATAATTTGACACACCTCAAATACCGTGGATTCAGCAATAACGATGGTAAGTTGTTTACATTTCGCAGAACAGTACGAAATTTTAACAGTAAGCGCAGTTAAGCATTGCCAACGTTTCGGAAGCTTTTGATACGAAACTACCAGTAAGTTTCTGAAACTAGTAGAAAAATGTTATCTCATTAATAATTTGACACGCAGTGTAGAAGCACTGGAGAAAGGAGAACTCTAGAGGATAAATTGAAGTTAAAAGAAGAAATATCTGCTTTCTCGTTATTTCTATGGCAAATGCTTGTCTGAGCTCCAATCTATCCCTCCTCACGAAACTTTCACGAAACATACTCGTCTATCTGAAAACACTGTAAATAATTTTCCCCACTCTTTATCTGTGCCTAAAACAAAATGTAGATTCCATGAGCAAACCTCCTTTCTTAGAACTGCACGCCTGTAGAACTCTCTTCGGTTTGTTTCTTTTCTATCTGACTAAAATTTGGTCGTCTTCAAGTCCAACGTAAACAAATTCTTGATTAACCGTCTCCTTATAACCCCTATGTAAAAAATCATTAAAAACTGGAAAATGATCTGAATTTGTTTTCACGGAGGGGTGAGGAATAAATTCATCTCACATTTTAAAGGAAGGTAACTAAGCATCTATGTTTTTTTTTTCTTTTCATTTTTTTTTCTTAAGCTTTTCCCATTCAGAAAACAGCGACCACTATACTTTCCTGAAGAACGAACAAGCATACTTAATTACACGGAGTTGTCTTGAGATATTGTTAAGACTTTATGAAAAATATTTAGAGGAGATATTAAAATAGTTCTATAAGATTTGAAGTATTTCGTTTAAAAGCTATACAAAAAGTGTATTCCCTCTGTATAATGTCACATTTAGAAAGCTGAAAATATATTTATATAAATACACACCCACACAAAAATATGTGTATATATATATATATATATATATATATATATATATATATATATATATATATATATTAACGATCAATCATTCCGAATGTATGTAGGCGTGAGTTATTTTGTTTCTTTCTGAATTCGTCCATGTTACATTATTATGCATTTATATCTTTTAGAACTTTCCGTGTATTTTTTCAGGAGAGTCTAAGGAAGAAAATATTCAATGTTGACATACAAAATTTTTCGTTTTTTTATATTCCGGCAAAATGATTGGTAAGATTAATAATATTTTGGACTTTGGAATATAAGAAAAATTGTTAATCCCCCCTCTCTCTCTCTCTCTCTCTCTCTCTCCCTCTCTCTCTCTCTCCCTTGCTCTCTCTCTTGCTCTCTCTCTCCTCTTTGTATATATATATATATATATATATATATATATATATATATATATATATATATATATGTGTGTGTGTGTGGAGGGAGGTGTATATATTTTTGTGTGTGTAGGAGGGTGTTTTTTCTATATTTCAAATTATATATACATAGATATATATTGATTAAACTAAGTTCAAGTAGAGATCTCACACGCACTAAAGCAATGTTTCCTCAAGAGTGCACAATACACGTGTAGAGCTTTTATATAAATAAATAATATAACATTATGGGGAGCTAATGCAGACCGACTAAGGACTCTACATTCTTCGTTATATTCAAAATATTCTATTTCGAATCTATTCCTAAATTTTCTGAAGTCATAACATCATTATTTATTCAAGTATATACATGTGTATAGTTTGCTCTTTTATATTTCCACATACCTTTTGAATTGATAGAAATTGTGTTATTAAACTTATTTCCTAATCACTTAAAAATGTATTTTTTTCAAATTTAAAAAGCTTTAAAATAGCATTGTCCTAACAGATATCAACCAAGAATTCGGATACATCATAACTAATATATGTATATCATTTAACAATTAATCGTAATATTTTCATGGGATAGACAAAAATACCACATGGAATAGACACAAATTCCATAATATAATTTGCAATTGCATTCCAAAGGTTACTAACCTAGTGTTACCAGACTGAGTTATCGTCAAATACCTGCTTTCCAACATGAAAGCGAAAAAAATTTATGGAATTATTTTCCTTACTTTTCGCAAGATTCAACCATGTACTGCAATTTCATAAAAGAAAACACTAATTTTAACCATAAAAATATACACAATGAATAAATATTAGAACGGGAAAAAAATTTTAACATAAAAACCTTTTTTACAAATACTAGATTCGCTATTATCTAATCTTTTTTAATTACTGGACGCGGGATTAAATATTCTAAACAAGATTTAATATAAAGCATACCAAACAACAATCTTAGGTTACGTAAATAATTATGTTACATTTGGAGTCAAGTGTGGAGCAGTAATATCCTGTGATTCAGCTGACCTATTCATCAGGATATCCATAAAAAGGAAACACTTCAGAAATGGGGTGTATATATATATATATATATATATATATATATATATATATATATATATATATATATATGTATATATATATATATATATATATCTATATAACAAACCTTTCTAATATAAAGACATTGATATGGGATTTTTGTCATTTTCTTCCTTTGAGGGTTGTAACGATGGGTATGGGACTGCCAAACCAGCTGCCAACATTGTTCTGTTTTTTATTGAAACCAACCGAGAGCTCTTTTTATTATCCTCGTGTTTCGTGTTTCCCTTATGTGCAATTGTCTGGATCTCTTTTGCATTTGGTTCTCAAAAATATTAGTTAGGTAAAACTTCAGGTTCTTCTTCTTAATCTCTGTGGCACCTATAATAACTGGTATAATTGATATCTCGCTAAGTTTCGAATTTCTATTCATATCATACATGAGACCTTGATATTTGGTCTGTTTCTTCCTTTCAGCTCTGTTAAGACCGCCATCATTAGGGTCACTCACTTCAGCCAAGGTTGCAAATCTCTCTGACCTATTCCATATTACTATATCAGGTCTCACAACAGCAGTTTCGAGGTAGGTGTCTGTAGGGATTACATGGTCTTAATGTATGGTATATAAGACATTTCCAACTGTTCTTTCAGGTTGATGTTCCGAGGATTTTCTGCTACATTTGATGTTTAATTTTTTACAGATGGTCCAGTGGAGATACTTACATACGCCATCATGTCTCGCTGTGTAGTAGCCTCCCCAAAATAACCGTGGAATTTGATACCAGTCATGTGTAACTTGATTATTAAATAAATAAAGTTTTAAAAAATAAAGTTAATGCGTTAAGTTCTATGTAAACAACTTAATGAGTATATGCGTTAAGTATTAAGTAGATCCCAACTATTATATCACTATCAATTTGTGTGTGATAGTTCCGTCCTTATAGGCTCTGAAACGGCTAACGTAACTTTTAAAGATTTCACACAAAGGTAATTATATTTCGAGCAATATTGTTGCTGTAGACCCGTGCTAGGGGTTACAGATGAAAGAAACCACAAGTAGTGTAAAATGTATAAAATATAATATGTATTTATCATAAAGAATACAGGATCCACTAAAGTGGTATGAGAAGAACGTGTTCGTAGCATGCGGTTAAACATGGTATGAATGTCTCCATTTAGTCTCTGAAACAAGTGCTATTCATAGGACTGGTTGCTTCCACTTAGTTCTCAAATAGGGGTGATTTGTGCCCCACAACAACCCCCTCCCGAGCTTTTCATTCCCCTAAATGATTGTATAGCTTTTTTCCTGGAGTTGATCTCTATTGGGTCGGTCATTTTCCTTTTCCTAGAGGACCGGCGTTGTCCGGCTGCTTGTGGTGTTACCAAATCGAACGTGGCATATATCTAGTCCATTACTTCTTCTTGTTTAGCAGGCGGTTTTCTTTCATCATCAATTTATACGTTTCCGAATTTGGTTTAAATGTTTCTTGTGCGTAAATCTTGGACCTTCGATAACGAAGACCATCCGCCCGATCTTTTCTGGACCTTTCCTAGTTCCAACATCGTGCTATTATTTTTGTGTACCTGGAAAAATACCTTTTTACCAGATAAATACCTCTTTTTAGGAACTATAGTATTTAGCGGATTCACCTGTTTTGGTAAAAGTTTCTCGAAGACCGGCCTAATTTTCCTCGCGAACATTAACTGCCAGCGACATCTTTGATGGAGTCCTTTCATTCAGCGTACTTCGGTAAAATTGTAAAAACTGTTGTAACGCCTTTTCTGAGGGCGTTCCGTTAGCCTTCTTCATGGCTCTTTTCAACGTGTCTACAAACCTCTTTGCCTGACCGTTTGATCGCGGATGGTAGGTTGGCATCGTTATGTGGTTAACCTGGAAATCCTCGCAGAAGCTTTTAAAATCTGCTGAAGTGAATTGTGTACCATTGACTGACACAAGACAATCGACCACACCAAACCTAGCTAACGATTGTAAAATCCGTCGTTGTGCTTTTAAATCGAAATACTTCAGGCCATTTTGAAAAACTGTCTCTAACTATTAAATATTAGTTTCAATCTAGTGGGTCTGCGTAATCAACATGTATTCTTTGCCATCGGTGGTCCGCTTTAGGCCATAGGCTAAATTGTATTGGGGGCGCTTTTGCAGCCAATGCGCATCCCTTACACGAATTTACCGTGCCTTCTATATCTGTGTCCATACTCTTCCAATAAACGTAGGACCTCATGAGGCTCTTCATTCGTGTAGCCCCAGGGTTCCCCGTATGAAAATCCTTTAGAATTTTCTTTTGTAGTGTAGTGTACTACTCTTTCTCGGTACAACAGTACCTCGTTGCACATAGAATACGCTTCCACCGCCGATTCATCCGATTGATTTTTTTGTTTCATTTCTTTGATGAAACTATCTTCTTCAGCCTCCCTTATTACATCTTCGAAAGTGACTTGTAGTTCCTTGATCGTATTACATAGTATTTATGCATAGTTCTTTTCATTTTGAAGTGACGCTATTACTGTATCTTCTAGCGGTTCCTTTGATTTCGGGATTAATCGCGACAATCCGTCTGCGTGACCTTACTGCGCAGATGTAAGAAATTACATACTGAAATCGTAATTCAGTAGAATTGTCCCCCATCTTTGCAGTCTGTTGGCTGTGTAAGTTGGAAGACCTTTTTTAGAGCCAAAGATGGTTATAAGCGGCTTATGTTCAGTTTGCAATTTAAATTTACGACCGTGTTAAAATCGGTGGAATTTTGTAACACCGAATATGATTTCTCAGTGCTTTCTGTTCGATTTGGGAGAAATTCTTCTCGGCAGGAAGTAAAGTTCTTGACGCATGGGTGATCGACTTAGTGGACCCATCAGAAATTTTGTATAGAATGCACGTCCTGATCCCATAAGAACTTGCGTCAGTTGCGACAATAATTTCTTGTTTCGGATTGAAATGAGACAGGGATAAATCTGCCGTTAATACATCTTTTAATTTCTTAAACGCTGCCTGGAACTCAGGCGTCCAGTCCCATTTTTGTCCTTTTTTAATAGTACATTCTATGGCAAAATGTCTAGCCCCTTTTTAAGGGAGCTGGGGGCTGCTACATTAATAACCCCTATATCAGGCTTCTAACCTCGTGCCTGACTTTGTGATGAAGTTAAAAACGTGTCATGCAGGTGTTTTGTAGGTTTTGGAATGTTAGATCATGTCGGTTGGGTTTGAATGACAGATGTTATGAAATTTTTAGCAGTGTCAAAATCATTCCAGAAAGGTCAGATTTACACGCGGATATCTGAAGTTGATAAACAAAGCATTATATGAAACGCATAATTCTCTCTCCCTCTCTCTCTCTCACTCTCTCACTCTCTCTCCCTCTCTCCCTCTCTCTCTCTCTCTCTCGTTCACTATTTCTCTCATTTACTCCCTTTCTCTCTCTTTCAATGAATAAAGAGAGAAATGAAATATAATTTCATTGTTTCAAAAACAGTTGAGGCTTGCAATCCCATACGCGGAGTGTGTGCACGCGATGGGTCGACTAAATGTTTTCTACTTGTTAACTGTTTAATAAATTATATATTTTTTATAAAAATGCATTGTTCGCTATTTTTATACAAGTGTTCGATTTCAGCATACCATTAATGCCGACGACAGAAAGCGGACTGTAACGACACAATGACTACACAAAAAGAGACGATGGGAGCATTCCTGCAATGACCACACATAATGCAAACCATGCCAGACAGTTATAGCCGACGACGTATCGACCCGTTTTCGTGGATGTTTCCAGCATGTGTATATCGTTTAGATATCGCTGGATATCGTTTATTTCCCGGGGAGCTGGTTGCGTTCACAAGACGTTCATCAACCAAGTAACCCTCCCGGGGAGCGATAGTATCACAAATTCAATGGCGCACACAATTCATGCATGCTCATAATGAACGTTTGATAATAGTTCGCGAGCACTAAACAAACTCTGCAATGTAGTTACATTATGAGATTCTGGCATGTCTTTTATAGCTGTTGACCTGTCTGGATCAGGTTTCCTCCGGTCCTTTATATGATATGCCCCAGGTATTTAATTCGTTCCATAAAAAAAACGCATTTTGCTTCCTTCAATGGGAAGCCGTATTCTTTTATACGTCAAACACTTGAAATACATGATCTCTATGTTTTTCAACATTTTGACTACGCATAAGAATATCGTCCAGATAGCCTATTACGAAATCCAAACCGCTTAGCAAAGTATCAATTACCTATTGGAAAATTACAGGTGCTACTTTTATACCAAATGCTAATCTATTGAATTTATAAAGTCCTTTGTGCGTTGAGATACACAAAAGTTTCGAGCTATCTTCCTCTTCTGGTATTTGTAGGTACGCCTCGCTTCAGTCTATTTTGGAAAAATATTTTCCGACATTTAACTAAACAAATATTTCGTCTGGGTTCGGTAACGGGTAGTGAGTGTCCTTGAGCGGCGCATTCAATCCGGTCAAAAATCTGCGCATACTCTTTCTCTTTAGATTTTTTCACATATACGGTGGGGGCTGCCCACTCACTATAGTTAATAGGGGTTAAAATCCCAGTGTTACAGTTAGTCTCTGAAACCAGTGGTATTCATAGGACTGGTTGATTCCACTTAGTTCTCAAATAAGGGTAATTAGTAACCCAAAACAGTTGTGTGATATGTTTTGTACAATAATTCATCCGATAAGTATCGAAAATCGAACAAGTCCGATCTTAAAAATAGTCAGCTCTAATAATAAAATATAAATTTTACAAGGGAATATTTTACGTTATAACGATGCACCCCGGACCGGTGTAACGAAAATATTCTTATGTAATTTTTTCTGTATAAGAGAAGAAATACTATTTTTAAGATCGTTAAGTCCAAATATCAGCTGACCTGATATTATAAGCAAACACAGACAGAAATTGATGAACGACTTTATTATTATTATTATCAGATTTTGACGACTTAGTCAACCAGGAAAAGTATGACTCGTAATATATAATATTCAGTAGAGGATTTATTCTATAATTATATATATATATATATATATATATATATATATATATATATGTAATCTGTATAAATTAAAATATCATATGTTGTACGACCTGTCAACGCCGAGCAACGCCAGGGGCCCGGTTATTAACTTGATAAGTATATGCAGTAAGTTTTAAATAAATAGCTTGATGAGTATATGCAATAAGTTTTAGGTAAGTAATTTGTTGAGTAAAAGCGTTAAGTTTTAGGTAAATAATTTGATGAGTAAATGGGTCAAGTTTAGGTAAATAAATCACAGAAAATTGATAAAATTGATAACACTATCACATGATGTCTTCCAAAGCCGATATTTTATATGTATGATTTTTATTTTTTGTGAACGATACCTATAATACTGCCAAATTCAATGTATATGATATTTTATATGTATGATTTTTATTTTTTGCGAACGATACTTATAATACTGCCAAATTCAATGTATATGCCTTTTCAGGTTTCGATGAGGAAATGTTCGCAGTTTTCAGAGTTTAAATTGTAGGACATCTAATCACAACTTATGACGTCATCAAGAAACTATTGATATAGGCATTATTTTTTATTCAATATTGTTTGCCATTAAATACTACGTGTGTTTGCGCCAACATTCATTCTCGTATCTTTAATGGTTCATGTGTTACAAAGACTAACATGAGCTACAACTGTTTCACAGCGTTAATCATATTTCTGTTGATCTAAAATGATCCCCTTATATTTTGTTGACCATTACGTTACGTATTATTACTTTATTTCGCTCGTTGTGCTTTTATCTTGCATTTCTCTTATTTTTTATGCATCACATGTATTTATTTCTCGGCGAAGAGATTGTCTGAATCTTATTACTGATAAAGTTTTTCATTCCCTGGATGTTTTTGTTATTGCTTTCATTCGTTTTTTTTATATATATTTTTGTATTTTCTTTTACTTTTTTTTCGTAATTCTTTGGCTTGAAATTGCTGATAAACATATGTTCCTTTTGCTTGTATATTTTTCGTAAGCTATACGACAAACAAAAATGTAATACACTGTCCCACATGTGAATATTATATACATAAAGATCGTCTTCTGAGAACAGAACATATGGTACACTATCACCCAAAACAAAAAGGCAATATCTTGAAAAATGGTATTATTATAGAGGAACGGATACAGATAGATCTTGAAATTGAACAAAAAAAAATGGCATACATTAAACTGATTGTTAATTATCCTGTTTAACTGCATATCAACTTTTTCGCATTATTTAGTTCCGAATAAAAAAGTTATTTTATTTTCCAATACATGGTGGAACGATAAAATTGTCGCTCAAGAGAGACAACATTCCATTTTCGTTTGATGAAAACTGGTTTTCTTGTTTTGTTGCAGACCAGCTAATAGTTAGTCAGTTTTGTTCAAATCCCAAGAGCCATAGGAGCCTTCTATCATGTCTGAAAGTGACACAGTGTTCATCGAGCGAGATCGGGGATATACTGCTATATAACTCATATCAGCACCCTCCAAATGCATCGCTGGATTGTTACGAATACAAAGACGTTCCCAGGGTGATGAAAGCAAAGTTTTCGGTCACCGATCTGGTTTTTGGTGCGGTTTCCAGTGAGGGTTACGTCATGCCACCTCACATTTTTGAAGTCGGCTTCCAAGTCAACACCAAAGTGTAGCAGTATGTGCTAAAAAGTATTGTGAAACCCTGGTTCAATCAGGTGGCCGGTGGCAGACCTTGGTAGTAGCAAGAGGACTCGGCGCCAAACAGTTCAAAGACCCCAGGCTTGGCTTCAGAAAGAGTGATACAACTTTGTACTTTTCTCTCATTGCCCCCCTCCTCTACGCTCTGAGCCCGCTGGACTACTTCGTTTGTTCAAACGTCGTTAACATTACCAACATAACCTTCCACAACAACAAAGCCAGCCTGATCTCCGCCATCTGCCGAGTATTCGCCGAGCTCCCGCTGGCCCTTGTGGAAAAAGCATGCTCTCAGTTTCGGACCCGTATCGAGGCGGTTATTGATGCTGAAGGCGGTCATATAATAGACATTAGCTCTACTTCATAGTCAAGTTACCTGAATTAATTTCGTCATCAAAAGTTTTATAATAAAATAGTAGTTTTGTTTTCTTTAGGGCGACATTATTCACACTGTATTTATCAATGGTGTTCGGTTTGGTTATTTTTTGTTGTTGTTGTTTTACGGCATATCAAATGATGTGCGTTATTTAATGCCAGATGCAAAGTAGAGTTTTGTTTTGTCGCTTTATTTTACGATATATCAGCCCATTTCTGTTATATTTTGCCGAATCCAGTAATTTTGTAAAAAGAAAAATATAACCCTTTCTGTTTCTTATATCTCCAAATATTTTAATATGGACATTATCTTCTCGGTATAAATACCTTATTTCGAGTTAGTTAAAACTGGATCCTGTAATTTTTGAAAAAGATGCCAATGTGTCAAATTCTTTATATCCTCCAGTATATATTCCTGACGAGTATTTTAGTTATTAGGGGAAATTAGTGTATTTTCTCCCATTGCTGAACATGATTGAATTATAAAATGGTATTTTACGTAAGGAAGCCAGTATCTTCTGAGATTCTGATCTAGTAGCACTAGATACATTAGTCTGAAATAATACAATAAACTAAATTTAGCATTAAATGGTAATGATATTAAAGTTTGGCTTCAGATTATAAAATACAAATTGATATTATTGATAGTGTAGACGTTTTAGCATGTTACAAACAGGCAAAACGTACAGCCCGTTTACTTATGATTGAATATGGCTAAATTGGTGCTCATTTTCTTTGCATTATATACAAATCCTAGTAATCCTTAATAATTTCCTATTGTCTTGATTGGATATCTTAATACTTCCTTCGCTGTACCTTACAAAATTTTTATACAAAATTTCAACCAGATCGACGAGTACTTTCTGACATACATACTGAAGAAGAATGAGGTCGTCAGTGATGTGGTACTGTGGGATCCTAATCGCGAAACCGCTAAAGTAGAAATACCTGTCAAGGTGTACACAAAATTATTGTCAGAAGACACTGGCTTACAACTTGAAGATCTTCCTAAGGCCATAGAAGATAGAGATCTGTGGAGGGAAAAAGTCAGGTTTGTTTGGGCAACCTGTCCGATTCGATGATGATGTTTTATATATTTAACTGGCCTTCCCAGATCCAAACACTAACACGAATTCAAAGGGTGACCCAACGAATCACATCTTTTCTAGCCTTTAAATAAAAAAGCATGTGAATGATATATTTACAGGAAATGTATAGGTAAAATGAAAATGGAACAAAGAGATAAAAACAAAGACTTCTACACGGAACACAAGTAAATGAGCATGGAAGAAAGAATGAAGGGATCAATAAGGTTTTTCATGGGTGGGATATTGATCTGTGTTGTTATAAATTTTTACAAGTATATATATTTTTTATTCGATGGAAAATGTTTGTCTATTTTTCTTATTATTTTATTATTTCTTTAGTGCATCTCCCCCTTTGTTTATGTTCTTTATACGTCACTGTTCGTTTATGTTCCTTCAACCTTGTCTTCTACGTTACGATGTTACTTCTTTCTTTTTATTCCTTACTTCCCCACTTTTTTCCATCTTCATCATCCTTTTATGCCTGCATCCTTCATTCCTTCCTCACACATCACTTCATCTGGCAACTTCATTTCTTCCCGCATCACATTTGTACACACGTTTGTTTTAATCATCGCTGAATGTTCTTTTTTATTATTACTTTTCTTCTTCATCTTCTCCTCAGTTACAGATTTTGTTGACGGCTTGGAAGGAGGTTGCAAGGTGAAAGGTCATTATTTTTGCATTCAGGCCGACATAATTTTTCTGCATCAGCTGACGTGACTTCGCCGTGAAGGTTAGCGAAGAAGATTCATCATCACTGCGACGAATATAGATTGGGTCAGCAAGACTGAATGGCAAAATGAATAGTCTAAATAAAACAAAGAGAAACAAACAAATGGTACCAAAAGCATCGAAGCAATAGGCCGACAAGTGGGTGTAGCTTAGTGGTAAGTGCATTAATTGGCTTCAAAGTTCGCGCTGAACCGATTTTGTTAGGGATAGCAGGTATTCGTTCAATTTCTTCCCCCCACGGGTATTTTTATTTTTAATATAATTCGCAGATATTCGTAGATAAAGAGAATATAAGTTTTGTGAACAGATAAATAGAGGTAAATTTTGATTTATATAGATACCAGCAACTAGACCCTACGTTGCCCGGGATTAGATGATGATCAACAAATATTTCACACGCGGATATTTTTATTGTCATCGAAATCCGTGAAATCTCCCGAAAGAAAGCTTCACATGCAGCCATGTAGTAACTTAATCCAAAATATATGTTATTCTATATTGCACTCTAGAGAACCTACTGTTTCTTGCATAAAATTATTTTATATAAACTTCTTTCCAGTTAACGAAAAAAAAAACATAAAGAAATTTATGCGCTGGGTTTCAACCTCAGACCAAGTCAAGCAAAAATAAACAAAAAAACAAAACACGTACATTTTCAAGTCTTATAAAATTCTTTGCAGTTAATGAAAAAAACATTAAAACATTTACGTGCGGACTTTAAATCTACAGACCATGTCATGCTAAAAAAAATTTTTTTATCAACTTACCCACAGTAGAATAATCACGGCCCGTCGTTCTACCATTGTTGCTAATCGACGACATGAATTAAATGGCTTCGCCGATGAAAAATTAAAATAACGGTTTCGATTATCAATTATCGGTAATTATCGGAAATATTATTCTAAGACAAAACTTAACTGAGATTTATCCCAGACTTATACACTAAAGTTCTGAAAATCTTAAAGAAAATCTGTTCAGCCGTTTATAAGTTTATAATGAACGAACTAACACACACAGACAAAGTTCCATTTATATAATTGCAGGGATACTAGCTGGCCGCCGGCGTTTCCCGGTCGTAAAATACGCATAAATATTATATTTTAATTCATGCGGATTTCTTACTTATTATAAACAGAAATACCCCATGGGTATTAAACATAAAGTTTTATTCCTAAAGAAATAGTGACATGTGCATGCCAGCATTATGTCCTTTTCTGAAGAGTTCACTTTTTGTAAGTAAAAAAGATACGAAAACCAAAAACCTAACACAATGAGTTCAGTACAATAACCCTTAGACCAAATTGCCACGAAAAAGTGTTTTTAAAACTCGTAAAACAGTTGACAAAGAAATAAAAATCCGATGGCCGCCAAGTACCAATTTTTCGATTTGACCCCTTAGCAGCCATTTTTTTCCGAATGAAAAACGATTTAAAAAGTTCTCTCCGTGTCTGAATACCCTATATAGCAAATTCAAAGTCTGTAGATAAAAGATGCATTGAGTATATAGGTTGAGAATTACCCTCACACATACACACATTTTCATTTTTAAAGATCTCACACATACACACATTCTCAACTATACTAAACTGCTGCCCGGCGTTGGCCGCTAGTAAAATATTACATTTTAATTAATGCAGAATTCTTAGTTATTATAAACAGAAATACTGCAAGTATTAAAAGTAACGTTGAATTCCTTTAAATACAAAATGAACTGAACAAACCAAAAGGAAGTAAGACATGTTCATGCGAGTATTATGTTTCTTTCTGAATAGTTCACTACTTCTAAATAAAAAAAACACTTCACACGGAATCGCAACTAAAAGCCTAAAGACAGTGCGCCAAGTACGATAACCATTACTCCAGCTTTGCATGACGTCCACACAGTGTTTTAATACCATATCACCCTCAACATAAGAAAGTTTTACGAACATGCATGAAAAACCGTGAAACAGTTGAAAACAGAGAAAAATCTGGTGGCTAACCGCGTACCAAATTATCAATTTTTACCCCTTAGCAGTCGTTTTTCCTAATACAAACAGATTAAAAAGTATTTTAACATGTTCGAATGGCCTATACATTAAATTTCAGTTGTGTAGAATAAGAGTATATAGGTTGAGAAGTGTCCTTACACATATTCTCACGTTTAGAGAATATAAGATAAGAGATCAAAGAAAAGAGATATAAATAGATACATACATATATAAATTCGGGATTAGTTTGTAATATATATGTATAAAGAAAATGCATATATTAATAAATAATGATAAAAATAAAAGTGGATACATCAAAAGACCAATGATGTATGTCGACACACATAACCATAATAACGATGGGTGACGTGCAAACATATCAATATCCATCATATACTGGTAAGGTGCAGAGGTATTAAGTCGAGCATACTTAACATGAGAATATTTAGAGACACGCAAAGTGTTCAAGATGTTTGGCTAAGTTGTGTAGTAGATTTTATTAAACTTCTAATAGATGGATGTTATTCAGAAAACCAAGTGCAACTTAACTTTTATGGGGTTTTATTGTTTTTTCGTACACACAGCCGAGTATGTCTATATATATACCGAAATATACACAAAATAAACATACCTCGTATAGAACATACGCACACGTGCACACACACACACACACACACACACACACACACATATATATATATATATATATATATATATATATATATATATATGCACATATCTTTTACTTGATACACGTCTCTGAACGGAACTCTATTTCTAAACTTAAAACTAATCAAGTTGTAATATCAAATTACAAAAGCCGGCACATTACCCCCTAGGTCAATCACACGTTATACAAATAGGCCATATATTAGTCGGAGCTTCACCATATGATTGAGAAATTAACTTCGGTTCTATACTTGCATAAACACGTGTAGAATACCATATTATACTACAGAGCTTGATAAAGACATCTTCACGTCGGTATGTTTTGTAGGAGGTTCACACATCCTATCACATATAGCACATGGTATTTTAAAATGGACACCCATCTGATACTGGCCAGTTCAAACAATAATTAACATCTATAATCTTACAGGTCCCGGTTTGTTAACGTTATATGCCGAATAGCATTAACAGTAAGATTATCGACATTTAATTCTGATACGAGAGATTTGACATTTCATAAGTGCGTGATGCCATAATTGGTGAACCTTTTTATCAATAGTGACTAGAGAGAAGCGAACAGACCAACGTGGTCTGTTATAATATGTATTACATTTTGATCTCGAATTATTCAATTAACGTGACCTATCACATCGTTTCTTCTATATTGCACGTATGTACGAAGGTAAATTCAATGCAAACCCTCCATTATCCGGGTTCATTCGTTAATATCTTGCGGCTTGGACCTATAAGAGGAACAAAATCACAATATGTCCGACATAGAGGTGCGTAGCATTTTATTGAATTTTGTGCGCTGACAAAATATGACAATTTACGTTTATGGCTCCAATCCAGACAAGATAATAACATTTGCTAATTTTATCTCCGTCCATGTAACCTCTCCGACTGTCTATTCATATATGACCATAGGACATAACTTGTTATGCGTCCCTGTTCGAGTTATTAGCCCTCCTTTTATAGAGCGCACTGTGAATTTTATTCATTTCAGTCTTTTCTGTTATAGCCCGCAGAGCTACAGGATTACAATTCTCAAATGTCCACTTAGATTGGTTTGTGGAAACAGAAGGAGCGTCTTGTTGGAGAAGAATGGCTATTTCCGAGATTTATAATGCCTTTGTTGTAAGTCTCAAGTTTTAAAAACAATGAATACCAGTTGAGCGTGTTTCTGCGATATAAGGAGTGTATAAGATGAATGAAATTTTGGAGTCGTCAATCTGGTGTCCTCTATATATACAGTGCTAATGAGTAAACATAGACAACCGGAAGTTAGGCAGAAACAATGCAGAAAATGGGGGGGGGTTATTTCAGACATTTTATTATTGTGATTGGTTATTTGCTCCAACGCAGTTTGGAGATCTAGTTTTTCAACCTCTTTCACTAAGAACCAGAAATAACGCAAAAATATATTTATTTATATATTGTTTTTTCACATATGTCTACTTTGGTTTTAGATTATTAAAATTATTAAGATCTACTGCTGTGTTAAATGTTATTTTCTTAATATTCTGGTCGATATACCATTCGATCTCCTTCAAATGCAGTTTGCCAGACACAGAAATTATGTTACACCCGGGATTTTGTATGGAATTTTACATTTGTAAAATTTATGTAATCTACGAGATTAAGTTGTTCTCGTCCTATCTAATATAGCCCGAAAATTCTTATTGAAATGAGTATCGCCGCTACTTCTAATTGAAACAGATTTCTCGCCGCCAATAACAACAAATAGAACAAATACTTTTTTAAAAAATGAAGAATTCTTAATAATTATGAGAAAGAGATGTTAATCAAAAATTTATACAAAAGCATTGCATTTTTACCGTTTTCGACTGGTTACATAATATATATATATATATATAAATATATATATATATATATATATATATATATTTATATATGTATATTGATGTCACTATTTACGAAATTTATTTTATTTTATTTGGTACGGCATAATCATGTTGATACACCGGTTCCCGTCAGATCACCGAAGTTAAGCAACGATGAGCCTGACCAATACCAGATGGGTGACCATTTGGGACTTCCAGGTGCTGTATATGCTCTCCGCTTACCTCGGTATTGTTTCCAGTCAACCTGGTCTTCTTCTTACCATTGGACTCAAGCAGTGCCGATTCAGGAGAGGTGTGGTTGGAGATTGCGCAAGCCTTGCCACAAAATTACATGCGCAGCTGCCCATGTAGGGGGTATCCTTTGTCTTTCGAGATTGAACAGAGGCATCGAGTCTTTTATTTTACTTATATTCAACCCATGCGAGACCGATTGTCGCTGAGACGTATACGGCGATTGTGAATTATTGCGGGACTCACATGGGTATCGGGCGTTCTGAAACATGGTGGTTGCTTACATGACATTTACATGTATACGTACTACTGCAGTCGCAAGAAACAGGGAGCAGTAAAATGTAGGAAGCTTACCAACATCTGAAAATATTTAGATTTGGTGAGTGAGATTTCACTGACTGTCTAGTTGGTTCGGGGTACAATTGCAGCGAATAACTTGCGTTATTGTAGAATTGGCGTAAACGTTTATCTCCAGCGGGAATCCGAATTAATTTCGAAATAAAATACACACACTACATACTCTATACTAGATTATATAAACTAATTGTATTTTATTGATGTTATGTTGTTTAATATTTTTTAATTCCTTATTGAACATTCAATTTTATAGTAAATACATTTATCCTTATTCAGTTTTTTTTTTATCCCAAACCTGTCAAAATTGTTAATTCTTGAATTATAACTGAGAATACATCTCGTTAATTGTTTTCATTTTACAGTTTTGTTTTAAGAACCTCTTTTCGAAAAAAACATGATTAAACCTTCTTATCGTTATATCTATACCTAATTATAGCATTATTCGCATCTAGTTTATTACTTACTGGTAGTTCTCACACAGGTCATAGTCCTAGATATGACCTTAAACTCTATCGGACGGTAAGGCCCCGGCTTGCGGGCTTTGGAGAGTGTGGAGCAACCCCTTAATTGGTATTGCTCCCAGGTCCACTCTGGCCCGGGGTGGTAGTGCTTGTTAGGGTCCCAAACTATGGTTTAAATAGAAACCGACTAAAATAAAAAAAACAAATATATTCTATCAAAAACTGTCCTTTAAAATCACTGGATTCAGCATTAAATAACCTGAAAAGGGTTGATATGCCGTAAAACAAAAGCAGCTAACCAACCACACAGGTCATTATAAAGGTGGTGTTCTTTAGAGTATAGGTGACAACAAATCTTCCCAGATTCCCAGTACTCTCCACCTCTTTGAATAATATTTTCGAATAAATTTGCATTCTCGCAACAGCCGCTGACCATTGACTTTTAGCTGGAAATTAACGTTGCTTATCACCGGAATGTGAGTGGTAATAACCATTCTCAAGGTTCCCTCAAGGTTCCAGTCCTTTTCGCACTCATCCAGTCGTTGTTGGGATAGCCTTCTTTCTCATCGATCTTTGTCATTGAATCTTCTATATTATTTGGTATGATACCATTTGATGACGGTTCCTTATATTATTATTATTATTATTATTATTATTATTATTATTATTATTATTATTATTATTATTTCAAGAGTAGCGATGTTTCACAGCAGTTGCTGAAATTACCGAGTTTAAAGGACGGTTGCTTTGTTTAATTGAATAAGGGAAAGGACAATATTAATACAGAAGAAATCAATCACACCTGGTGGCAAATATGTAGACACACAAGGTGAGATATGCAGAGACATATGCAGCCGTGACGACCCAAAACTTCTCCCGCAAACATATGTCGTATAGAGTTGTTTGTGATTACTGATATCTGTTCGAAATAGGAATATCCTACTTCCATGTATAAGCAATCGAAATATGCAGAAATCGTCTTCCTTATTTTTTTTCTTTATAGAAGCGATGTAAACTGTTATCGTGTCCGGGTTGAAAGATTGAGGTTTTAATGATAATTTCAATGGTGTTCTATGCCACAATTTGCAGTATAAATACACATCGTTAGGATTTGTCTATATCTCTAGTGACGGGGAAAAGATAATCTAACAATACGTCTAGCAAACCAAATCAGGGAGCATCTCGAGCTTCATATATGCCACGACTCCCAGTTTGTTACTTCACTTTTCGACATGTCCACTTACGTTGTAATACGCATATATAGATATATGGGGAAAAGAATAGTTGGGTCTCGCTTATGAAATGTATAGAATCAATAAATATACAGATTATAAATAACTGTTCGCAATTTTTTTTTATTTTTGTGAAATTATATATTTTTATTTTCGTTTACGTCTACTAAATATTACATTTTATTTTAGCAATTGTACAGTTGTTTACGTTGTTTATCTTGCTCATCAGAATTTTTGTTTTCTTACTGATTTTTATCTGTTCTTAGAATCTTCATTCTTAAAGGAAGCATATCAAATCAAATTGTCTCACTTTTACCTATCAGTACCAGCCTGCCGGACTCAGCGATTGACTGCTTGCTAACAATTCCATTTCCAACACAGCGCTTTTTATAATGTTCATGTTTACAAAGATTCCTCGCAGCTTTAATTCAGGATCATTTTATAGGGAGATTTCAACAGAAGAGCAAATTTAAGTATAGGATATTTACGAAAACAGACCGGTTTCCAGTCCAGAAGCTAGAATTTGTAGAGCTGGACAGAAAGTATGTGTTCAGCAACGACCTGTGTGATCTTCAATTTTATAGTAAAGTGTTCAGATCAAGAATCGTTTGGGATGTTGTTAATATTTCTATATTCAGTTTTGAATATCGGCATTTACTTTGAAAAATACTGTTTTTATCAGAGCCAGCCACAGGGTGTCCAAAAAGTGACTAAAGTGTTTTGAACTTAAACAGATTCCTTATTTTTTATGATACATTTCTGTAATTTTAATACAATCTGACTAACATATTGCGACTTTTTTTACACATGCAAAATTCAAACAATCTTTATTTATGAAAAGTAATGTCTTTTAAATGTTGCCCGTTTCCCGCTTCGCATATTTGTGCTCTTTCCAAAACATTATTAATGACAGATTGCAGAACTCTGGATTTCGATTTAACTCACTTATTTCGTTCCTGATGTTTTCCTTAAATTCTTTCAGATTTGGGGGTTTCTTAACATAGACTTTTTGTTTAAGTTGCCCTCACAAGAAAAAGTCAGGGGATGGTCATCTCTGCGGAACGAGGTGTCCATTTGACATTGCCATAGCGAGATATATGTTGTCGCCAAAGCATTGCCTGAAGTGGGTAAAACAATTTCACAGCTTGCGTACATTGTTCAATGCTATACTAATCAATAATGTATTTCCAAAATAAAAAAATAATCATTCATGGTTAAATGACAAAGATTTTTAATTCTTCAGTGATTTTTTGGACAGCCTGTACAATTGCTGTGAACATGTCTATTTTGTACGAGTGGTCTCCCAATAAAAACAATTATTAGTAAACAAATATATACATTCGCTAGACACCAGGAATCAATGTTTTGATTATTTTATATAAGTTTATTTTTATAATTAATCAAATGAGTTATAAAAAATAACACAATAAAATAAGAATTTAATATATTGAATTTACTTAACAAAGCTTGATTGGCAAGACTATCATGAAAATCTAATAGTTTACTTTTCCACTTTCTAAATTTTATAAATTAGGATTAGTAATGTAAATTGGAATTCATTATTAAGATGAGTATTATTTATTAATTCATTTAGTGCGGACTATTATCCTCATCTTTCTAAAATGTTGCTTCACGACGTTTCGCCCAACTTTTCCTCTGGCCTTCGTCAAGTGGTAACCGCGATGAGATAGGAACTCCGAATCTCCTAATTGCATTCTCAGCAATTACCGCCATCCATAGTTGTTGGCGTCTCACCACTGTTGGACCAAGTAAGCCACTAGCCGGCTTTGGATAGGATTGAAACCGCTATCTTCAGAGCATTCTCACCTAGAACCGTAGAGTCAACGTCTCTATGCACTGCGCCACAGGCTCCGAAGACGACAATAAAATTATTTTTTAAAAACTAGATTATTTGGTATGCCATTAGCCATAATCGAAACCGACACCAAAACTTATGATTAAAATATTTATAAAGAAAACAGATGACTTAAGTGCTAGAAAATATGTGCCGTCAGCTATAAACCATAGTGATGAGGAATTCTTAGTAAAATCATTTATAAAAAGAATTAAATGACTTTAGTGCTATCAGCTATAATCGAACCCAAAATTAAAAGTTATGAAGAATTCTTTGTAAAAATATTTATTACAAGAAATGGAAGTACATAACAATAAAACGACCCGGATGTAAGCGTGACACAGAAAATAACACACACACTATCGTATTAATACATACATGACAATCAGTAATTGAGAAGGTTTCTTGTACTTGTTAAATGAAAGAAGCTTAGTCTTATTAGCATTAAATGTTACCATTTATTTGAGTTCACATTTTACTACAGACTAGACGTCTTCCTCATAGATTTCAGTCATTAGATGTAGATTCTCCGGTTAACCTTCGTATAGGGCGTGATGTCACCAGCAAACATATTCATCTCGAATACATTTAAGCAGGTCATTTATAAATACTAGGAATAATAATAATCCTATGATTTGTCCCTGTGGTACACCTGCATTTAGATAATACTAGCATTTCAGCCCGGCGTTGCTCGGGTGTTTGGAGGTGTATGTTGAGCAAAAAAAAGCGGTCAATTTTTTTTTAATCTGACCCTTATTATGACCCCTTAACATTTATTGTTTTGGGCTCAAATCAAGTTATTAAGTTAGATCCATGTCCGACGACACCTATATCTAAAATTTCAATTGTTTATACCCAAAATTGTCAGAGGAGTTTGGTAGATTTCTCAAAGGTCAAATCGTTGAACTTTGCCCCTTAACAGACAAATTTCTGGCTGAAAACGGATTACAAAAGTTTTCCCAAATCACAGTACATTGTGTATCAAATTTCGAGTCTGTAGACATAAAATTGACAGATTTATTGCGTAGGGAAATGTACACAGACACATAGACACACAGACAGACACTTTCACTTTTATAAATATATAGATCGTTTGGACGTACAGCAATTGACAACTTTTTTCTTGTCTAAGAAGCATTCGATTATATTACGTATTTGTCAGTAATACGATTATGATTAATTTTCGTGAGACATCTTCCGTGCTTAATCCTGTTAAAAGCCTGAAAGGTATCTAGTGCTACTGATCTGCCTGCCCTCCTTGTATTATCTAATCGGTATTATATACGGTCCAACATTACAGATTTCTGATGTAGAACAAGCTTGCCTAAATCCATGCTGTCCCTTGGAAAAAGTTTTTTTTATTTTTTAGGTAATGGACAAGTATTTGATATATTAGGCCTCAAAAGTTTAGGCGAAAGAGAGGAAGAATGATAATGGTAGGGATAATTGCGTTGGTAAATTCTACCAGCAGAATTCTTAAAAACCGACTTCACCAGAATTCTGGAAAATCCTACAAATATAGAATTGTGGGCTCGTGTAAGGCCACTGAAAATGGGTGTCGGGTTCCTTTTTGTGCGCGACATGGCACAACTATCCTGATATTATACAGCTTCGCTAGAGTCGCAGCACTGTCATTGGAATACAGCAGCCAGACAAACTCTGCAACCTACCAGAAAGAATGACCCATTCTCTACAACAATCTACAACAGTGTAGTAAATAATGGGCAATCAACAATTCCCCCACTATCCAACAATCATGGGGTTGTTTTCTCTACAACTGAGAAGGTTAACATGCTTGCAAGACGGTTTGCCTCCAACTCCACACTGGACGCTGCTAACCATCCCTCCTTGACTTTCCTTTGCGGACAGACGCCACACTAGACGATCTGAAAATCACCCCTTCTCAGGTACATGCTATCATAAGAAATGTTGACACTGAAAAAGCATGTGGACATGATCTCATCCCGGCTGTGCTATTAAAAAAGTGCGCCGCCGAAGTAGCTCCAGTTCTCTCCAAACTTTACAACAAATGCTTTAATGAATCTTGTTTCCCTGCCTTCTGGAAAACTGCTTCTGTGGTACCAGTTTTCAAGAATTCTGGCGAAAGAACTAAAAAATTAATTAATAAGTAAATTATCGCCCCATTAGCCTCCTCCCACTTTTCGCCAAAATATTTGAGACCATAACTAACTAAGCTCTGTTCCATCACCTTACAGATGCTAAACTACTGACTGACCAACAATATGGATTTAGGCAAGCCCGTTCCACAGCAGACATCCTAATTGTAATCTCAGAACGTATATAGCATTCACTGGACAAAGCCGCAGAGGGTAGAGCGGTAGCTCTAGATATATCTAAGACTTTTGACAGGGTATTGCGTGAGGGCCTTCTCAAGAAAATCAGATCATACGGTATCACTGGAAGAATACATAACATAATTAAATCCTTCTTAGATAAGAGAAAAATCCAGGTTTTCCTTGACGGTCGTACATCTAAACAATATGATATAAATGCGGGAGTGTCTCAGGGGTCTATCCTTGTACATATGTAATTCCTAATATTCATAAATTTCCTCCCTCACAAAATTTTCTGTGAGATGGGTATATATGCTGACGACACCACGCTCTATAACAGACACGACAAGAAAACAAATGAACACATATCTAAAGAAATGGCAGAAACACTAGAGGATGACCTCCGATCTGTAGTGGAATGGGGACACAAATGGATGGTCACATTCAATGCTGCCAAGACTAAAATTGTTTCCTTCAATAATTACAAGAAACCTTCCCTGCCACCAATAGCAATGGCCAATGACTCGTTATCTGAAAGTACATCTTTAACTCCTCTACCTAACGTTCACAGGAAACATGAATTGGAACAATTACATTGAAAGTATTGCCAGGACCTCTGCGAAGAAGGTGAGTTCTCTCTACCGTGCTAGAAAGCTACTAACGCCCGAAAGTATCCTATACCTCTATAAGGCCACCATTCGCCAATGTATGGAGTATTGTTGTCATATTTGGGCTAGTGCATCTGCCACTAGTCTCTCTCCTAGACAAGGTTCAAAAGAGAGTCGCCAATCTGATAGGTCCTGAACTGTCATCTAAACTTCAGCCTCTATCCCATCGACGAAATTTTGCATCCCTCTGTCTGTTCTACAAGTACTTTAACGGTGAATTCTCTGAAGAACTGCAAGCATTTGTGCCCCCCTCGATGTAAATACCCCCGGCAAACCCGATAAGCAGCTAAACCCCACCCCATTCACGCTAGATTTTGGAATTCCCTTCCGGATCCCTGCTTCCCCAACTGTACTGACATGCAGAAGTTCAAGTGTAGCGTGAACCGATATCTTGCTACCCAACTCCCTACACAGTACCCCTGATGCTTATGTCCCTGATAGTAGCCCGCTACATCAAAGTTGAAATGTGTCTTGTTTGGGGTGAAATGTAATAAAGACATTTTTTAAAATTCTACTTGAATCAGCATATGTTGCGATCTAGAACTCTGAAATGTTTTATTGAAATGGATATGACAAAAGTGGGGGATATCGTTCATTGCCATTGTCAGGAAACAAGGCCAAACACAGGGTGTCTCTACTAAAGTCCTGTGATTGTACCTCTGTGCCTGGCTAATTAATTAAGAAGAGTATGAAAGCAGAGAAATAGGCAGATCCTGCGTATACCTTAAGTAGTTTAGATGTGCGCATCGGTAATTTATTTTAGTCACCAGCTGTAAGAAGGTTGTCGACCAGCACTAAGGTGGCCTCGCCCCGTTTATTTGGTAGCATGACTTACAAAGTCAGCCGAATGTTTAACACCAGGGATTTTCTCGTTTTATTGGATAACTTGACGACATTTTTTTTAAATTCAATTTTCACCCCAAACAAGGCATAGTGCCACTTTGAAGTTAGTGGCTACTATAGGGGACATAAGTTGCAGGGGTATTAGGAAGGGAGATGAGTAGCAAGATGTCTGTTCACATTACACTTGAACTTCTGCATTGACATTTCGGGTACAGTTGACAAAGCGGAAGCCCGAAAGAAAGTTCCAAAGTCTAGCAGTTCTGGAAAAGAAACTATTGGAGTAGAAGGCGTTCTTTCACCTAGAGATCTCTACTGTAGAAGAGATGGGATTTAGCAGCTTGTTGAGTTTGTCGGGGGTATTCACGTCGAGGGGTTACAAGTGTGTGTAGTTCGTCAGAGCATTCACCATTAAAGTACTTTTAGAACAGGCAGAGGGATGCAAAATTTCGTCGATGGGGCATAGGCTGAAGCCTTGATGACAGTTCAGGACCTATTAGGTTGGCGACTCTCTTTTGAATCCTTTCAAGAGGTGAGAGACAAGTAGCAGATGCACTAACCCAATTGTGATAATATTACCTCATACATGAGCGAATGGTGCCCTTATAGAGTTACAGGATACTTTCAGGCGTAAGCAGTTTTCTAGCATGGTAGAGAGGGCTCACCTACTTCGCAGCAGCCTTAGCAATGATCTCAATGTATCTATTCCAGTTCATGTTCCCTGTAAACGTAAAGCCGAGGAGTTTAAACGAAGTACTTTCGGGTAATGTGTTCTTAACCATTGCTATTGGTGGTAAAGACGGTTTCTTGTAATTATTGAAGGAAACAAACTTAGTCTTGACATCATTGCATGTAACCATCCATTTTTGTCCCAATTCCACTACAGATTAGAGTGTTTCTTTTTTTAAATGGGGGTCACCGCTTATCAAGGCCCAGAGGCCACTCGAGTTTAAGGGTTAATAGGTATATATTAGTCATTGTGATTTTAGCGTAGTAAACATTAGTGAGAATTTTGTAACTTGGATTACTTAGGGGGACGGTTCAATAAAACTTGTTCACATTGGACTTGAAGACAATCAGATTGTAGTGTGCCATTTCCTTATATATGTGTTCATTTGTTTTCCCCTCGTGCCTGTTATAGACAGTTATGTCATCAGCAAATATACCCATCTCCGAAACAATTTTATCAGCGAGGTCATTTATGAATATCAGGAATAATAAAGGTCAAGGATAGACACCTGAGGTACTCCCGCATTTATATCATATTGTTTAGATGTACGACCATCAAGGACAGCCTGGATGTTTTTCTTACTTAAGAAGGATTTAATTACATTGTGTATTCTTTCAGTGATATCATATGATCTAATTTTCCTTAGAAGACCATCATGCCATAACCTTTCAAAAGCCTTATATATATCGAGGGCTACCGCTCTGCTCTCCCCTGTTTTATCCAGTGAACGATATATACGTTCAGGTATTACAGTTAGGATATCTGTTGTGGAACAGGCTTGCCTAAATCCATATTGATTGTCGGTCAGAAGTTTAGTAGCTGTAAGGTGATGGACTAGAGCTTGATTAATTAAGGACTCAAATATTTTGTCGAACAGCGGGAGAAGGCTAATGGAGTGATGATATAGTGGATCAGTTCTTTCGCCAAAATTCTTGAAAACTGGTACCACAGAAGCGATTTTCCAGCACTCAGAAAAGCAAAAGTCGTGAAGGCATTTGTTGTAATGCTTGCAGAGAACTGTAGAAATCTCAGCGAAGCATGTTTTAATAGCACAACCGGGATAAGGTCGGATCCACATGCTTTTGAGGTGTCTAGCTTTTTTATGATAGCATGCACCTGAGAAGGGGTGATTTTCAAATCATCTAGTATGGTCTCTGTCCGCAAAGAAAAGTCAGGGAGGGAGTGGTGTTCCGGTTCCAATGTGAAGTTTGAGGTAAACCGACTGGCAAGCAGATTAGCCTTCTCGGTGTCCGTGCAAACAACCTCATGATTGTCTGATAGTGGGGAAATCGTTAACTGCCCATTATTTACTACACTGTTGTAGATTTTCCAAAAATCACGGGTTTCTAATTTCTGTGATTCGATGCGTTTTCTGGTAGTTTCAGTGTATTCTCTCTTATCTGTCGCTATATCTCCCCAACAATTATTTCTAACTTCTATATAATTCTGTCTGTTTGAACTGGACTTATGTCGGTTAAATCTGAAGTACGCATGTTGCATTTGAGCAATGGAAGCTGCACAAGAAGAAGTAAACCATTGTGGAGAGTGGGGCCTGCTATAGACATTAGACATCTACGAGTCCACCAGACCTGATATGAATAGTCCCGCGCATGGGTGCTCAACCAGCAAATATCGTTAGTTCTTAGTAAGTTTTCAAAGTCTCAAATCTCTTTACAGACAGCGTCAGACGGGCGGAGGAGGAGGGCGTCTCCAGGGAATGGCGGTCTCCACACGATCTGTTCTTCCCGAAATCAACAAGCAATCTCTCTCGAAAAAAAAACTCTGAATAATTTCCGCGCGACATTAGTCTATATAGTGAGGTATTTGGACGGGGTGGAAGTTTCCCCAGCCAATAAGATTTTGTCACGAAATCGAAAAGCCCTAGATTTGCGTGTGTGCACTTTCCGAATCTGGGATCTGAGTTCTACAGACATATAAATTCTCATGACTCCCTAAGGTTAGATATCAGTTCTGACATCCGACTTTGAGTTCACTAAGGCCAGACAATGTTATGCTTCAAGTTTCCTGTCATCAACTTTCACTGCAAAATATATTTCTCTGGTTTCAAACAATATCTATTTTGACATGAAATAAAATATATATATTTATATTCTTAATTTTAAATCCTCGGGGTATCTGGCATCACCCGGGAACGATTAGCTATCTAACATAGTTACTGGGCCCCTCCCAGGCCCCTGGGGGGTTCTAAAGCTCCCCAATGAGGGATTTCGTCACACTCGTCCTTGCTAATTTTTAGATGAGAATACATATTTAGATTTCATGTAGATCCGCTAACCTTTCATTTTATAAGAAAACATAAAGCTCTTACACATTTACACAGATATTGCATTTTATATAGATATGTATTGCAATACTTAATTTTCGTCGTAAATATTACATTCCCATATGGAATAAAAAACCTAAATAAATTAAGCCTATTGAATTCCGTGTTGATATCCATGTACAGCCACATGAATTTTCTCATTTACATATGCATAGATGAAAGTTAGTGATCTTGAGTTTGAATATTGTCACTGTTAGTCACGCTAATAAGCGGTAGTAAAGAAATAAACCTTTAGGACAACTACTTCGTCTACATATAAATATAGTCTTGTTGGGACGATTACTTGGAATCGGACTCAGAAATCGAAAAGATCGGAAGTTTTGGGAGTATCGAAATCGGGGAAATTTGAGCCTCATTTTCGGTTCCAAAACGATTCTTTTTTGTTTTGTTTTTTTTTCAGAAAAAATATTTATTTATAACATGAAAGTAAGGGAGACGGAACCAGAATTTCTGGGTCCAATTAAAGTATTTTATTGGTAAATTATGGCAAACAAAGTAAATAATTAATAATTCATTTACTTTTATTGCCTTTGGTAACCCTTTGAAATTCTCTCACTTATTTTAGCACCTAGGCAATGAAAGTCAGGTTGCAGAATTATAATGAGAACTTTATTTCCTTAACAACAAAATGTTATAATTGCGGATTGGCGGTAGAAGAAAACCAGGCGTGATAATGTGTCCAAATTTTTCAAAGTAATCACCTAAACACATGTAGAATTTTATTTCGTGTGTTGACTTTAAAAGTAACCATCTAAAAAATGTAGAATCTAATTAAAGAGTGGGCTTTCGATCAATCACCTAAAAAAGTAGAATCTTATTTTTGAGGGTGGACTAATGGTAAGTGTAGATCTTAATCTACACTTTTGTATTATTATTATTATTTTCATAATTAGTAGTAGTAGTATTTCTACATTATGTTTTTTTTTTCTTTTTACAGTAAAACAAATAAATATAATAACCAATTAAATTTAATAATTAGGATAAGAAATATGAGCATTTTTTCAGAGAGAGTATCTCAGAATAGTTCACCGTCTCGAATTCCAACGTTAAGAATAGTTTTCTAGTAAATTAAAAGTAAAATTTAAATTAAAATAAAATTACCATGTTAAGAATAGTTTTCTAGTAAATTAAAATTTAAATTTAAATTAAAATTTAATTGCCATATAAAGAATAGTTTTCTAGTAAATTAGTTTAATAAAGGAAGAAGGATTTTGTAAACTATTCTCATCTTACACCGTCCTCTAATTGTGCATAAAAATCGTCGACTATTTTCAATTATGAAAAAATTGAAACACCATTAAGAACGAAACACTGCATTGTTTTAAAAGAAATATAAATCTTTGTATCTCGTAACTTTCAAAACATTCCAGAAAACTATTTACAGAGATTTACTTGTGTAATATATGCCCACCCCTACCCGATGTACATTTTACATTTTGCAAAAATAAATACGGACATTACACAGGCTTTTTAAGTAATTAAACACATGTTTTCTTCAAGCAATAAATCTCTAATTGAATATTGAGGAAATTCAAAAGAATAGGAATCGGAATCGGTAGTCGTATCGGAATCAGGAATTGAGAACGGAACCCGTAATTGTATCGGAATCGGAAAAAATTCTGGAATCGTACCATCACTTAATATATTAAATTCACTACTCGTTCAGCGGCCGCCAATAGCGTAATGGTTAGGAGCCTTGACTGCCATACAGACAGTCGGGTTTCAATCCTGGCTTGAGGTGGTTGCCTGTCTAGCCGCACTGATGAGCTGTGAAACAGCGAAACAGTACTGTATGTGGATGACTATATATATATATATATATATATATATTTATATATATATACATGTATGTGTGTATATATATATATATATATATATATATATATATATATATATATAAATGTAGAACCGTGAGAGACAGCATTATTTTTATTTACTAAATTTTAACTTTTACTTATTCTTGTTAGTCTTGTTTAGAATAGGAAACGTTTGATTTTGTTTTGGAACAGTTAATTTATAAATATAGTGATCGAGACCCAATGAATAGGGTGTGTAGTTGATGCGGGAAAAAGGATGCATACTGCATCGCTTTGTACAAAATATGACATTGAAACGTAACCGCCACATTTCTTCAGTAGCCGCAAGAAAAGTAAGACATTTCCGCAATCTTATTTATTAGTGAAAGAAACAATGTAATAATCACATCTTATATAATAATGTAATAACCACATCTTATATAATAATGTAATAATCACATCTTTTATAACAATGTAAAAATCACATCTTATATAATAACGAAATGAGTCGGAAATAATGGTTCCCAAAATGTGGCACATGAAGTAAGAGGATTGAACGTAGTTGAAAAAAAATTCATCCATAGAAATAATAAGAAAATTGCGATTCATTATATTTATTTTTGTAAATCATTCATAATATTGTAATGAGAAACATAATTCCAGGGATCATTATTTTGTTTGCTTTTGTTTTCAATTGTACGTAAAAGTAAGAATCATAATTTTAACTGAAAGGATTATATTGATCTGAACTGAGTGTGTTCATTGTACAAAACTTATTGGATACATATATGCATACATGTTTCAGTGGAACTTCAATTCAAAGAGACCACCTCATCAGACCAAAATATGGTTGCGATATTGAAACTAGAGTCAAGGTTACATTTGCTTTTTATAACATATATTCGGGTGTGGTTTATGCTCCGAATATGTTATATAAAAAAACGAATGTACCCTTGACTATCCTTTCAGTATCGTCTCCTTGCTGATCTGATAAAATTGTCTCTTTGAATTGAGATTCCACTGAAACATATGCACATATGTAACCAATAATGTTTGTCGAATTTATAGACTATATACCGGGTCTGTTTTTCATTAAGAACTCTTTAATAATCACACGGGTTTTATGAGATTTACATCTTGGAAACCAATCTTTACAACCATTGTACATATATATGTGTGTGTGTGTGTAAAAGGGTTGTCTTTGAGAGTTATGACAATGCAGTTTGTGGGAAGGTTTTATGTAATAAAGAATGATGAATTTAATTAATTTTTGTTCAATTACGCATATTTATTTACTAACATAGTGTGTACATGTGTAGATTTCCCAAAATATTTCAAGAAATAATATCTTTGTCAGGGGAGTAAATAAAGTGTTAAAAGCTTATGGACGAGCCTTATATCTTGTTTTAGTTGACTCCCGGAAATAGGATCCAAGCATCAGCCGTGCAACGAACTAGTTCGCATAACGTTTATTCATATTTCGAAGTAAGATTTGGAATTCGGTTAGTCTTAAGTATCACTTCTAATTACCTTTATTTTTATTTTTATTCAATTATTTATTCTTTATTGGTTGCTGTTGCAGATTGCTTCTCTGATAATTGTTCAATAGGATTGTAGATGTTTATGCATGCATGCGTGTAATCGCGGTGAATACATCCGACCAGAAGCGGTCAGGGAGAAGCAATTGTTTTTGAGTTATTTTGAGTTAATTTGAGTTATTTCCTTGTGTAAAGTATAATTGAGATGAGAATACCTTGGTGCTACATCTGTGCGTATGTCATGGGGAGGCACACACACAAACAAACAATGCAGTCGCTAGTATGTACCCATGCGTACATGCCAGTGTGTACGCATACCTACATATAACTACACATGCACACCTCCACATCAATATGTGATTTGTTTTTTATTAAATTATTATATATCATTTAATTAGAAGTCTAGGAAATGATAGTTGTAGTTATATTCTGTGTATATATATATATATATATATATATATATATATTAATTTAGTTCATAATTAGCAAGAATTGAGTGTAACACCCGGATAGTATGTCTGATAAGGTTCCTTGTGTCCGTTCGTGTTATAGTATCCGTGCACAACTCGTACATACCGAAATTAGGCAATCGTACTGCCGCTAGGACGAATTATAAGTTGGAGCTAAGTACTATGAACGCCGACTTTTTACCATTCTGCCGCAGTCATAACTACGTGTTGCAATGCAAAAGAAATGCTCATTGTATTAATTACATACAAGCATGGGTACCCAGCGTTGCCTGGGTTGACTCGTGCGACCGGAAAAAAAAATGGCCAAGTAGGCAGGCTCGGATCTGGAACCCGAATGAAGGGGAAAGGTAACTTTTGTTTTTTTTTAATTTTTGTAAGGGCACTTTTTTCACTGTTTTTTTTTTAATTCAGGAAATTTTCGATTTGCTTTTTTTGAGTGGGGGCTTTTTCGATTTGCTTTATTTTAGGTGGGGTTTAAAGTGTGTGCTTCAAATTCAAACTTAAGTTTGAATTTGAAGCGGTCAAAAATTCTGTAGTAATTTTTTATGGCATCGTTTAATCCTCAAAAAATGAAGATCTACCAAAAATTAATTCCAAAAACAAATTAAATTTTTAGTCATTTTATGTTTCTAATTTAATCGCCCTGCCCCTAAAACAATTTTGAATTAGTCCTATTTCGGGGTTCGTTTTGTTTACGAAATTGTTAGGTGAAAGTACAAAATGGTCCCTATAAAAATTAATTAAATTTATCGTTAGTTTGTGTTTTGAATGTAATCCCCGCCCCCTGCCCCCGCCACCAAAAATAAAAACAAATTGCATTTGTCATGTGCTGCCCCCCCTCGATCGCCAAACTTGAAAAAATGCTAGAGGTAACATGTCTCGTTGAACGCTTGGTGGCCAAAACGTGGGTGCTCATTTTTCGTTAAATTTATATAGAAAATTGAATCCTCCACGCTAAAATGTTAACTTTGTTTTTAACTTCCTCTTACATATTATTTATAACGGCTGTTTAAACGTATTATGACATAAAATGTAGATCTTCATTTTTTTTCTGTTAGGAGTTAAACGAGGCTGGGTCACGTAGTAAAAAATTACCTTTTTTTTAATTAGAAATTTAAGTTTGTAATCGATGAGATTAAAATAAAAAAAGTTTTTTAAAAATTTAAATTGTGGAATTTAGAGGGGTAAGTATAGCTTTATTTTTTATTTAGGCGTTAAACAACGCTAAGTGACATCGTAAAAAATTTTCAGTTTTTTCGTAACTGATTTTTTGTTTGAATATTTAAAAAAACAATAAAAGCAAAACATTTTTCTATCTACACGGAATTTATTCTATAGAAACTTATTGAGATTATCAAATTATTTTATACGCTGAATAATTTGTTTGCTTATGTTCCGAAGTTTCTAGAGACAAGTAACTCTAAAAAAACGTTTTGAAAAAAATCGTTGGAATAATAATTCCAATAAAATGATTTGAATATGTTATCAATATAATTATTGTTTAAATACAAATTTTAAATAGAGCACTTAAAACAATTCTCTCGCTAAAACATTGACTAAGATACCGTTATTTAATAAAATCGATTTTTCTTAATGTAATAGGCAAATGAGATTATCTGTTAA
>NC_136497.1:86567969-86625469 GCF_053919585.1 Euprymna scolopes | reverse complement strand
CTGGTTGTTGATGCACCAGTACAGTACTAAACACAGGTCGAATGTGTGTGTTTATTTATTAACAGACAGTTGCACAAAAATAAACTAACATTATAACATTGAAATAAATCTTTCAGGAAAAATAAGGAAAATTTGAATAACAATAAAAGCAATAGTGGAAAGAAGCGGAAAATAAGTGAAGAAAGAATGTTAAAAAAGAAATAGTGGATTTATGATTGATTTCTAAATTATGCATCAAGTCTCCATGTTTTTTACATGGACAATTTCCATGATTAATCAACGTTGTAATCGGAAAAAAAAAGTCGATCGGTTGCATGAGGGGAGGAACGTGGAATGGGAGCGCATAAAATGGTTGAATTGCAGGCGTAATTGAAAATAATATGAAGGAAAGAGAGAAGAAAAAGAAAAGAAGACAAACGTAGAGAAAGAACAAGAATAGAGTAACAGGAAGTGGACAGAAAAATAACTATAGATTATTGCAAATGACCAGAATAGAAATAAAAGAAATAGAAATAAGAAAAATATAATGACGAATGCAAGTAGAAATGCATAGCTTACATGTCATTATATAGATATATAGAGAGAGATAGAGAGAGAGAGAGAGAGAGGGGGAGGATGGGATATCTGTAGATAGATATGTAGATATAAATACTGATAGATATATAGGTTGATAGACGAAAATAAACTAATAGATATATAAAGAGATAGACGACTCTAGACAATACATATATAAATATTCATGATGGTCTCTCCCTGTCGATTTCGATGCATGAGGTTCCGCTACAACAACTAAGTTGCTTCGAAATCCACACAAAGGATCTGTTTTTAATGGTGAACACTTTTGTTATTACTGCTAACCTTCGTCGGTACAGTTGACCACTACAGGACAGAGTATACGGTCGACCGCAGGTTTTTACATCGGTTTCATTTTCCTAGATGCATCTCTTCAGAAAGGGTGGTGAGTGAATCTCTCTCGATGAATTTATGCGTCTCCAGATACTAACTTGGCAATTTCTACAACTCGGCGCGGTACATACAGCGCCAAACCTCCCCAAATGCTCACCCAGTTGTTACTGGCCAGGTCCAGCATTGCTTAACTTCGGTGATCTGGCGCGAATCAGTGTGTCAACATGATTGTGCCGTATGCATATATAACATATATATATATATATATATGTTATATATATATGCATATGCCGTATGCATATATATCATGTATATATATATATATATATATATATATATATATATATATATATATATATATATATATATATATATACTGTATTAACAAAAACCAAGACTTCAAAAAAAGAATTGATAGCAACAAAATGTGTATTTCCTTATTAGTTACAATTGTTTTAAGAATAATAGGACAAATTCAAACATTATAGCGTTTGAAAATTTTCACATAAATAGCCTTTCTTCTTATTGAATAAAAAACACCTTAACAATATAACATTATGTAAAGACATTTCCCTTAAAGGAAGTAAAGCATGCGAAAACATTTATCCCGGACGCATCTTTGTCAAGAGCTACATATGTGTGTGGGGGGTATAAATATGATGTTTTCAAATGTATTTCACTGTTGATATATACAAATCCTTAATTCATTACGCTCAATGTGATTACAGATCATTGAACAAATAAATGACACAAGCCTATATTTCAAATTTCATGATTGTGACCACCTTACAATTTTCTGGATTTTATATTTATGCCCTAATGCATAATATTTTCTTTTGGTTGTTTGATAGTTGCTACTTATTCTGATGAGTTAAGACCAAAATAATTTCATTGATTGATATAATAATTAAATGAATGATTTTGCGCTACGAAACAGTTATTGTCAAAATCGTCTCAACGGAATTAAAGGAATAAATTTAAAGATGGTTAAAATCCTGAAATTTGAATATAGACTTTTATCATTTAATATATATATATATGATGATTGCAACGTCTTGTCAGACGAGTGCCACTCCCTAAGACATTTAAAATCCATGAGCCCAAATGTCTGAGGGAGTATCTATACAAAGATGATGTTTCAGAGTCTTAGCTTTGTACGACAGCTAAGTCTCTCTCTCGGTTAAAAATGTTGAGATCCAGCAACAAGCAAGAGCAAGATAGCCAGCAACAAATTAAACTGCAGACCAGCTTAATGCGAGTACTGGTCTTCCGCTTTATGGTTTTTTTTAAATCAGAGATTTGCTTCTCCTAGAAAGGTTGCCTTCACCACGGCTTACGGGAGCCCTCTCCACCCCAATACACATATACACACACAAATATACATGGTGCTAGTTGGCCGTTGACCCAGAAAAAGAGTTCATTCGCCCTTTGGAAGGTCTTGTTTTTAATCCTTCAGGGAGACTAGCCGCCCTCCTCACCAAACAAGTCTGGTGGGGGAAACAGTTTAGTCGCCGGTGACCCGACCATGAGGCAGGTAGTACTGGGTTACATGGTACCAGTAGCATATGACATTACCTGACACGCACATATATATATATACATATATATATGTGTGTTGTGTGTGTGTGTGTATTTAGGCTGTATTTTTCTCTATGCCATAATTTATTAAATAAAATAAACGTTTTTGTCTATTAATTCTAGTTTAAATCCTATCCAACTTCCGAATAACAGTCTTAACGGGAACTGTCTAATGTAATTACCATATTTATCATTAGTCCGAATACTTTCCAAGCCTGCAGGATTCATCGTCAGGGATAAACCAATCTAACTGGCTTTGAACAATTTACAAAGTTATTTTTTCTTTTTATTGGTTGATTATTTTATCCTTTTTTTTACCTTGGTTGAAATTATATATATATATATATATATATATATATATATATATATATATATATATATATATATATATATATATAAGGTAAAATTAAAAGCCAAGAACAATGCGAGATTTTTTTATATAGAGTATAATTAAATGAAAACAAAAGAAATAAAATTCTTTTTTTTTGTTGTTTGTTTTTTCTTTTTCACACAAATTTTAACTCTAAACAACAGTAATTTTTTTCCTGTTGTATTCAATGGTGTTATAAATCTCAATATCTTTCAGACCTATTAGACTTTTTTCAAGAGAAGACAGTGGAAGAGTGTTCAAAATTGGAAAAGCAGCTACAGAGTTTACCACGTGATACCGCGAAATATAGAACAAAAAATGACGTTAGGAGAACGTTAAAATAAATCAGTTGGTGTTTAAAATACTTGTTGCGTTTGTGAATCAAGGGAGATGACTATTCAATCAAGGGTTGAAGGGAGGCAACTCTGTGTGATTTTATTAATCTCTTTATTATTTTAAAACAATATTTTTTTTATTATTATTATTATTTTAATTATTGTTTTTCTTATGTTTTAAACTTATATTATAAAAGTGGAGCTCAATTCCAGTCTATTGTTTAGTGTGGGAGTATTTTTTTAAATAATTAAAGATTCGAGAATACGAAGTTGACCTACGTTTCTTGAAGAAGCAAGACTGTTGATGTGAAAATCCGGTTCTGAATTCATGAAAGTGCGAATATGTTTATAGAACGACGAAGCAGTAGTGTTTAAATGCTCTTTAATGCGGTGGTGAAGCAATCTGGTAGTGCTTCCAATGTAAGATGCACTGCATTTAGCGCATTGTAGGTCGTAAACAACGTGGTTCTTAAAGCATAAACCTGTGTGTGATATTGGGCAATTAGAGAGTGAACAAGGGGAAGGTGTATGCGATGGATGTTTTCGGTTGAGATGTTGTCTTAAAGTAGATCCAGTGTGGATGAGTTGAATGTTGAGTCCCTCGCTGCGGATGGCTTTTCGGATTGAAGATGAGATTTTGTCACTGAGGAAGGGTAGTTTTAGAAAACAATTGTTAGAGAAGGGTCGGGTGTTGCGTTTTTTTTCTTTTTAAGTGAGGATAGGATCGTATTAGGGTAGCCGTTTAGTGAGAGGGTCTGTAGGAAATTGTTAGTGTGTGTATGTTTGTCGGAGATGTTAGTGCATTTGTCTTGTATGCGTGAGATTTCGGCATGTGCGTAGTTTAGTTTGTCCTTGAGAGGTAGTGCAGATTTGAAATGTACGAAGAGGCGTTTGCTGGCGGGTTTTCTGTAGAATTCAGTGCATATGGCACCATTTTTTTTATTTGTATTTTAAAATCAAGTAGAGAAAGAGATTCAGAAGTATCTGGGTGTTCTATAGTTAATTTTAAGTTTAGGGTCGGCGTTATTGAATTTGTGGAAAATGTTAATAGCTTCTTCGCGGGAGTATGTGATAATTAAAATGTCATCGATATATCTAGTAAAAAGGAGATAAGAGTAGCAGGTACTAAGGGTGTGTCTTTCGAGTTTGTCCATATAAGCAATGGCAAGAATACCGGATAGACTGGAGCCCATGGGTAGTCCAGATACTTGTTTGAACGTGTTTTGTAGGAAAGTAAAGTAAGTGTGTCTACTATAATACGGAGGAGTTGTAAGAGATCTCCTGGAGTAATTCCGAAGCATTGTGGGTTTTTAGATGCTATAATTTCTGCCATGAGATTGATGGCTGGATGTGCAGGAATGGAGGTGTATAAAGAAACGACGTCTAGGCTAAATGGGTATCTGTATAGTTTGAGTAGATGGTGTGGCAGATCGTTGAGTCTGTTAATTACTTGGTTGGAACTACTAACATGGGCTGGGAAGGTAGAGAGTAGAGATTTAAGTAGGCGGGATATTAACCAAGAGATTTTATAAAGGGGACCGTTAACGCTTGAAACAATGGGTCTGATCTGTGTGTGTGTGTGTGCTATTTTTGTGGCGCTGTTTAAAAGAAGGAAATTTTAGTGACGTCATATAGTCGTTAATGTAATTTTAAAACTATGAACGCAAGTTAATATTCTTATTGGTAAAAATATATCTGTTTAAATTCAAATATAAGTTTGTAACAGAAATGAAATGAGTGTTTTTTATGTAATTTATTGATTGGGATTATGTGTTAATTATTACATGGGGTGTTTGAATGGTGTGAGAAAGTTGACCTGTGTCTACAGTTAAATAATGTTCTTTTAATAAAAGTTTACTTATTAATTGCGCTATGTTATAGAAACCTCCACGTTGTTTAATAGTGCTTGAAATTGCGATAAGCCCAGATTCAAGAAGTCTACAGCGTGGTTTATTTGAAATAAATTTAACTACTTTTGCTTGTTTAAAATCAAAGGTGTGGTTATGTTGCAATGAATGAGAGAATAATGCACTTAGATAATTGCTATTTTTTATATCTCTTTTATGTTTATTGAGCCTTTTTTCCAATTTACGCTGTGTTTTACCAACCTATTTATGATGGCAATTATGGCAAGGAAACTGGTTTGTTATAGAGATGTTTCGTAGTTATTAATATATGTTTTATGGTTAGTGATGTGGTTTGTACGATAGGAATTTTTAGTTTGTTTAGTGTGTCATAGATTATTGTATTATTAGTGTGTGGGTAAAAGAAGATGTCTGTTTATGAGAGAAATGTCTGGTGTATATGATTTTTTATTATTATTTATTCTGGAAAATATTTGTGTGGTTTTCTCTTAGCATTCAATATGAAATATGTCGAATATTCAAGGTTTTCAAAATGTTTGTTAGGTATTTGAATTCTTCGTCCAGATATTCAGGACTGCAAATTCTGAAAGCACGTAAGAAGAAACCAATTATCATCACTGTTTTTATTTTATTATTATGGTGAGAATAGAAATGTATGTAATCGTTTTTGTGTGTGGTTTTGCGGTGAACTTGGAAGGATAGTTTATTATTGGATTTTATTATAAGTATGTCAAGAAAAAGGTAATGAGTTATTGTTTTCTGTTTCACAGGTAAACTTTATGGAAGGTTCGACTTAGTTTAATTGGTCTCTAATGATATTTATGCGCGTATTTTCAGGAAGAAAAATCAAAATGTCGTCAATGTATCTGAAATATTCTGTGTTTGGAGGTAATCTGAATTTGAAAGGACCAGATTCTAGGAATTCTAAGAAAAGGCAAGCTAATACTCCACTAAGAGGGTTACCCATAGGAAGACCAAAATTTTGTTTATAGAAATTGTTATTTAAGTGAAAATAAGTCATGTTAGTTATAAGTCTAATGATTTTTATAAGAGTGTCGGGAGGAAAAGGTAAGCTAATGTTAGATTTTTTAAATGTTTAAGGAGTAAATTAAAGCATTTGTTAATGGGAACATTAGTATATAATGATGTTATATCTAATCTGTGTATAGTTTTGTTTTGTACTTAATGTTTTTTTTTTATTTTGTTCAGTAAATCTCCGGAGTTCTTTATGTGGGAGGTGCTGATAGTGCCCAGCAGTGGAGTCAAAACGTTGGATATGGCACGTGCAATTTTGTGTGTGGCACTACCGATGCCGGATATTATAGGGCGCATAGGGATGTATGGTTTGTGAGTTTTGGGCAGGCCATATAGTGATGGAACATTAGGGTGGTATTCAATGTATGACATCCAAGTTTTATTGTTTTTTATAAGTTTTTTATAAGATTGGTTGAAATTCTCAACACTTCGATTTTCCGTCTTTAAATCAGTTTTGGTGTAAGTTTTGTTGTCTGCCAACAATGTGGAAATTTTTTCCAGGTATTCATCTTTTTCCATTAATACTATACCACCACCTTTATCAGCTGGTGATATAATCAAGTTCTTGATATTCGCTAGGTGTTTCAAAGCATCTATGTATCTCTTAGGAAGTACAGTTTCATATGGATGAGTAACTGCAACAGAAATAACAACCTGTATGAAACCTTTTTGAAAATCCGTATCTTCTTGTTTGTAATTCTTCAAAATTGCGTCGGTGGTAATATTTGAATGCATGCAAGTTGCGAATTTTAGTCCGAAACTAAGGGCTTCAATTTCGGGTTTTTAGAGTAATTTGGTAGAAATATTTTGTATTAGATCCGGGCGTCCTATAGTTCTCCATTTGCTGTCGGGGATTAATTTTGTAAGTTTATTATCCAGTTTGTGACAATGCAATTCTCTATGTGCATTATTATCTCATTCATTGCAACATAACCACACCTTTGACTTTAAACAAGCAAAAGTAGTTAAATTTATTTCAAATAAACCACGCCAGAGACTTCTTGAATCTGCGCTTATCGCAATTTCAAGCACTATTAAACAACTTGGAGGTTTCTATAACATAGCGCAATTAATAAGTAAACTTTTATTAAAAGAACATTATTTAACTGTAGACACAGGTTAACTTTCTCACACCATTCATACACCCCCTTAATAATTAACGCATAATCTCAATCAATAAATTACATAAAAAACACTCATTTCATTTCTGTTACAAACTTATATTTGAATTTCAACAGATATATTTCCCAATAAGAATATTAACTTGCGTTCATAGTTTTAAAATTACATTAACGACTATATGACGTCACTAAAATTTCCTTCTTTTAAACAGCGCCAGCCCTCCCCCTCCATTTTTAATTTCCAACGTCTTTTTTCCGTTTGTCTGAAATAGAACTGCATCATACTGTGCACGTGAAACATTTTCAAATATTTTTACTGGTACATTTTGTTTCTTAATCCTATTCATCCAGAGGAAGTCTCGAAATAAAAAGGAAACGTTGATGAACACATAATACGGTTTGTTCCTTTTTATTTTCTCTATTTTGTCGGAATACTATTTCCATCATTTTCATCATATATATATATATATATATATATATATATATATATATTATACCTATATATGCTATGACGTCATTGAGAACAAACAAGCAAAGAAACATAGACAGGAGTACGGATTTATTATAATAGATTCTTATTTGAAATTACTGCGGAAAGATTTTTTGTTAACATTACATTTGAAAGTACGCATGTTGGTACGGTGAAAGAAACAGGAAGCAGGGAAAAATTTCTAGAGGCAAGAGGTCCGTGTAAAAGAGCTTTCAAAGTATAAATCGTGCAAGTATCTGAGTACCTCTACACTAAAGAAGTGAGGTTTTGTTGATTAGCGGATTGATTGCGAGTATATACGTTGTGAATGCACAAGTACAGCAAGTTTTAGTGCACATTCCATCGAAGTGCTTGTATACCTGCATAACAAGCACTGTGATAAAGCATTGTGTGAACAGGAACAGTGGCTGGAACTTAGTAGATTGATTGGGATCTATTTGATTAGAGGCTTTTTTAACGCGATTTAAAATAGAAAGATTAGTGGCAATAATACGCCATGCATAGTCGAATGGTGAATTTGTAAATATGGACGATACTTGCAGGTGTGATAAGTTATCTAGCTCAGTTGAAAGAGCATTTTTTAACAGTTGAACTATTAATATCATATAAATATATGTTCAAATGTATGTACCTGTGAATGTTAGATCTGGGTGTTTGAATGTTAGACTCGAAAATAAAGCTACATACATTCCAATCAGCGGTTATTTTTTTTTTAATTTGTTAAAAAAACGTTGCTTGTCTCAGCATCAAATGTAATAATCGATTTTCTCCCTACAGACTATTATTTATTTTATAAGGGTTTGTACATTTGCCATTAGTATGTGTGCGTTCCATTTTCTCCACATGTCGAGAGTAGAGGGGTTTGAAAATATGGCCATCTCGACTGTGATATCATTAGAATTTATTCCTGAGAACCATAAATGATAAAGATCCAAGGATTGACCGCTTCATGTCCATCCGCATTAATTCTATGTTGTTTAGATGTAGGATTCTCGAGGAAGAACTGGATCGTTTATTCGGTTAAGAATGCCCTGCATTCATAAAATATACGTCTTATAATACTGTGTAAATTAATTTTCATGAGAAGACTTTTGTACCAAACTTATCAATAGATTGGGATATATTAAGCGCTACTTCCATTGCTTTACTTGTCTTATTCGGTGTGTAATGAATGCGTTTAGATATAATTGTAAAGATATCTGTGCTAGAAAGGACCTGCACACATTACTCTGAAAAAGTTTCGCATATTCGAGATGTGGACTATCGCTGGAATGATCAATTATTCAAAGATTTTTGCAAAAAAGTGGAGACTCATTATGCGACATGAGTAATTACAAATTATGGCAGAGTGTCAAACAATACGGCAAGAATGCTTTAAGTAAACATGTCAGAAACTGACCTGGTTAAAATAAAATAACAAAACTAATGGATGATTGATTATAGACTGTTTTTGGGAGTACTATATGAATATGATAATGTTTAAATATTTATAATTTCTGCATTATAATTATTATTATTATTATTATTATTATTGTTATTATTGTTGTTGTTGTTGTTGTTGTTGTTGTTGTTGTTGTTGTTGTTGTAAATTGTGGATGAGGTAATAAAAGTACAAATACATTTTTTGTTTTGGTCAAATAAAGTTCAATGTAATTATTCAAATCATCTTAATGAAATATAAAATATTTCACTATTGATCTTTTAATTGTCCATTTCTTACTCAAATTTATTTGTGTTTCCGTGATTTGCATGACATTTCATGTTTTCTATATAGATAGAAAAGCCAAGTATATATATATATATATATAAAGACACACACAGACACGTTCACTTATATACATATATAGATAGATATGCAAATGTCAAAGTACATGTCTGTCTGTCCGTCTGTCTGTGTACATTTCCCTACAAAATAACTCGGTCAATTTTCAGTCTACAGACTCGAAATTTGATATACAGTGTAATGAGATTTGAAAAAATCTATGTAATCATTTTTCGGCCTGAAATTTGGCTGTTAAATGATCAAAGTTCAACGATTTGACCTTTTCGAAATTTACCAAACTCCTCCGCGAATTTTGGATATAAACAATTGAACTTTTAGATATAGGTTTCTTGGATTTGGGTCTAACTTAATAACTTGATTTGAGCCCAAAACAATAAATTTTAAGGGGTCATAATAGGGGGCAAAGTTTAAAAAAATGTACCTTTGCGGTATACTAAATTACTCAGACAATTTCTGGTCTAAACATTTGAAATTTTACATAAAGGGTATTCAGAGATACGGCAAGCTTTTTAATCGGTTTGGGTTTAAAATTGGAGCAACCAATATATAAATATATGTATGTTTGTATGCATGTCTGCCTAAAACTTTCAACAGAGACGACGGGTTTTACCAAGATCAATATTATTTTAAAGTTGGATCTTTCATACGACAAATACCGAAAAATTGGCTAAAAAATTAATATCTTCACTCTCAACTGGACTCTTTTCTACTGGGAGGGGTCGCTTTTTTCTGCGATATTTTCGATTGTCTAGCCCTAATTTAAACCTACGTCACTTCCGGTTTGGCGGTGGTCGTAACAGCAAAAACGTCGCGCTTTTTCCCCGTTCTTTTCCTCTTTCGCGGTACGAGTTCGAGTCTGCCTTTCTCTACTACCACTTTTTTTTTTTTTGCTCAACATACACCTCCAAACACCCGGGCATCGCCGGGCACCTATGCTATTATATATATATATAGGCACGTTTGATTGAACACGGCTTTTTTCCGATCTTGTTGGATATCCTTTCTTTTTAATTTCGGCAAGCGTATTATGCAATATGTCGCCCAGAAGTTGTTGGTCGGCCATATTTTTCTCAGGCGCTTTCTATCGGGCATCCGAGTGTCGTCAGGAGCAATTCTTGTGGTTTTCTTGTTGTTGTTTTTCTCCTGACTACAATCGGATGTCCGATAGAAAGCGCTTGAGAAAAATATGGCCGACCAACAACTTCTGGGTGCCATTCTGCATAATACACCTGCCGAAATTAAAAAGACCGCTTGGCAAAAAAAGATATCCAATAAGATCGGAAAAAGGAATAACTTTGTCGTGTTCCATCAAACGTGTCTAAATAATTACCTGATGCCAGAATACACACACATACACACACACACCTATATATATATATATATATATATATATATATGCCAGAAAGAAAAGTTGGAAATAAATCCTACACCATCCAATATTACTACGAAATTCCTACAGCTATATACTTAGAAAACGGGACTATTATGGCTGACATAGGTATATGGGACAAGAGGGAGAAAGTAGCAACCCTAGTCTAGGACTTATGTATAATATGAAAAAAAAACTACGTAAACAACTTAAATTATAAAATTGTTACTTTTAATTTGAAACGCTCGTCAAAATACGTATATGTTTCCTCGTAGATATTTTTAAGCAGATCAGAAAACTTGAATAGAGTAAAAGATTCAAATGGAAAAGGGTAAGGTAAAATAAATTTAAAAAAATGAGTAAAAAAAAATAAACAGAAAATGAAGTTACATAAGAGATAAATATCAGTTCACAATCAAGGTAAATATCCTACAATAATTTTGTTTCCGAGTTACTTCAAATTTTTTTTTTAACTTTATAAATTTAATTCACATTCAGAAATTTAACAAACCAGATCATATACTGAATAGGGAAGTGAATGAAAAAATAATAATACTAACTGAAATACTATATTATTGCAGAAAAAAGTAACTTCACGTGTAATTTATTAAAAATGAAGATTTTTATACTGGAATATTCTGATGAAGTATGGCCTAATCTGTACATAATTAACAAAGTTGAAACCCCCTAAAATGGTATGCATAGCCAAAAATTCGTATTTGAGAAATGTAGGCTACTCTTATATCTACAATACAATCTAAAACTTATAAATAGTCTTCATTTAAAATAATACATTTAAATACATAATTATTATGATATATATATATAACGAGATAAGACACTGATAGCATTCAGATGAACAATCCTGATAGATATTACTTAAAGTAATACTTTCAAGGAGATCCAAGCCAAAAAGGAAAAGCTCAATATTTAAGAATAGAGCAATATATAATTTTCGTGGTTCAATTTAAATTCTGAAAAAACAACATATGGAGACATATATTCGATTTAAGAATTTATTGTTTGTCAATATATATATATATATATATATATATATATATATATATATATATATATATATATATATATATATAGTTAGTAATTTATAAAATATATATGGCGATTAAGCTACACTGAATATTCTGCGTTTCATCCAACTATAGGATTCGTCAGGCTTATGCGCATAAATCTATACTTTCATATATTAAATTTATGCGAATAAATGAAGTAGTTATATATATATATATATATAGAGAGAGAGAGAGAGAGAAGGAGAGAGAGAGAGAGAATAGATATAGAATAATATCCATCATAAGATATAGAATAACTACAGACTAAAGCATTTATATATATATATATATATATATATATATATATATATATATATATATATATATATATATATAAATGCTTTTGTCCGTGGTAATTCTATATCTTATGTTGGATATTATGTAAATTTTAGGGATTGGATATTTTTATGGGTGAGAGTTAGGGTTAGGGTTAGGGTTGAAATTTTAGGGGCTGGATATTTTTATGGATGAGAGTTTCGGATTATTTATAAAATTAACATTTAAAATTTTTATTTCTTCAATAAATAAATATTTTAAAATATAATAAATAAATTTGAAATAAATCGTTTTTAAATTGTTTTTAATGTAAACACAACATTTTTCCATAGTGATTAATATTTAAACATGAATTTTGTATTTTTCCTCTAAAGCGCTTTATCTATTGTTCGGAAAAACAGAGAGGAATCGTATTAGAGAGAGAAAAAAGTATAAAGAGAAGAAAGAAAGAAGAGATATTAATTAATCACTACAATCCGCCTTTCTTTTTTTGTGTGAGCTGGCATTCAGTAATCTCTATTATATATTTTGAAAATTCGTAGTAATTTAAGTAATTTCTAGAAAAAAAAATTGATTCAGAAAAAAGGTGTTCTTCAGAATGCATTTGAAATGTTTTCTTTAATTAAAAAAACATATATGAGACGAACTTATTTTGCATTCACTTCAAAATCATAAAGTTTCCACCCTGACATGGAAAAAAATTAATTGTTATTAATTAATAAAATTAAAGCTAAATTCTTGGATAACTGATTATATATATATATATATATATATATATATATATATATATATATATATATCAGTTTTAATCATGTTTTATTGTTTATTCTATTCTCCCTTCTTATTCTTTTAGATGTAGATGTGAAAGAATAAACGCACAAATAGTTTCAATAAATTTAATATATGATTTAGATTTCTCTGATCCTTTTTTATATTATTCTCCATCCGTTAAATAATAATACTGATATGTCGTAACATCCAGTATAATTACGTCACACCCGTCAGAAAATCTAATGCTTTGATTTAAAATTTGTAACTACATAGATTATCTATATATTATTATCCGTATTCGCTTCAGACATTATTATGATGTACACCCCTTAAGAGGAAAGTGGAATATTCTAAACGAACCTTGGCACTCCTTAAAAAGCATGTGGGATATTCCAAATAAATATTTTCTAATAAAACGAAAAAAGGCAAAGCGAAAATAACGATTTGTTCTCCTTCGGGTATGGTCTAAGTTCAAAGTGTAGTATCTGTTCTTCATATGCTACGTTACAATTTCTTGTGATCATTTATCTATTAGGGTAATGCAGGATATATAAGTACATATAATCAGGAAAACCGATATAATAACGAAGTCAAAACATATGAAGTTCGTAGTTTTTTTTTCGTTTTTTTGTTTTATTTTTTTTTTGTTTTTAGATTCCCGGCAAAGTATCTCGGATTATTCTATGGTTTCAGGCAACCCAAAAAGGTTCCATTTCTGGTGTGAGTTTGGGGAGATCTGTAGACTCACTGAAATATTTTTCAGTTAGTCTAACATTGATTCATACACTTTTCTAAAATTGGTTGAGTACGTTTCAGTAATCATACAAGCAGACAAACACCCAAACAAACAAACACACGACAGTAACAGAATCTTCTGCAGCGGAAGTAATTTGCTAAGATTTCTCAGTTGAAATCGGATTCTGACAGGCAATTATAAATTGACTGTCTTCAGCTTCCACTTTCAGCTAAAGTTGATCATCTCACTGTTAATCAGAAGTGACATATCTGTTATCTACATTATAAAATGAAGAATATTAGATCTGAATATCTACGTAAATATAGGCGGTAGACTATTTGTACGTATGTTTACCAACATAAATCAAAAGGATCAGCGTATAGTGTTCAAGTTCTATCAAAATCAAGATCGACAAACTAATATTCACCGGAAAAAAACTATGAATTTACCTTAACTGGCACCAATTGCTGAAGTTCACTTTACCAATATACTTTGGAGGGATCTATGTTTGCACACCTGAGCTGTCGGTGAAACTTTCAGTAATAAAAACGTATGCATATCATATTCAATAAACCCCTCTTAAGATGAGTATCGAGGTAATCAAGTTTTAAAGAGTTTTTTTTTTCCACTTATAGCTCTGAAAATGTATGTGTCCATCACTACTTCACCCATACTAATGTACTGTGTAATAGTTTGATTCCATGCCTATTACATGAATACGAGAGTAAACTAAAGTACAAAACCACTAATTTAAAAGGCAAAATTATCTAAAAAAAATATAGTAGTAAACACGTTTCAAACTATGAATTGCACAGTGCTTACATTTCACTCCGATATACAAGCCACAAACAAAAATATGTTTTGATCATACGATCATATCTACCTTTGACGTATGTCTGTTATAACCTGCGCAGTGATTATTGTTCAAAATCTCTCTCCCCCTCCTTCTCCCTTTCTCTCTCTCTTTATATATATATATATGTGTGTGTGTGTGTGTGTGTGTGATTACAATTAAATAATAATTATTACTTCATATCTACATACACTAGTGCTTAATATTAACGCAATCATCAGTCTAGGAGCTGACAATTCCTGCCGGTCGTAAAATTGGAACTCAACTCTGGAGCGATATTTGGTTCAGCTTATACCTCCAGGCCACCAAACAATTGCTATGGAAATGAAGGTAAGTATCAACTAATAAATACACAATTCGGGCGCAGGCATAAAACAATTCAGAGTGTCTGAATGAGTGGAAGTCGTGAACGTTCTATAAACGTTAGTTGACTGCCTTTAATTTTATATTTCCGCATATATAATTTCTATATAATCGATAATGCCTCCGTTCACTCTCATTAGACAATGGATACCCCCTGTGGGGGGCAGCTGTGCGTGTAACTGTGAGGCAATGGTTGTGCAATCTCAACCACACCTCGCCTGAATCGACACTGTTTGTAGTCCAGTAGCAAAGCGAATTCCAGGACGACTAGAAACAATGCCGAGATAAGCGGAGAGCAGATACAGCACGTGGAAGACCCAACTGGTCACCCATTTACTACTAACCAGGTTCAACGTTGCTTTACTTCGGTGTATGTGTGTGATTGATTATTTTATTAATTCACATTTAAATATTTTAAATATAATCTACATACGTATAAGTTTCATTCTTGCTGAATAATCATTTTCCAACAAATCCAAAGACACATGGCATGAGAAGGAGTGCTTCGGCTTTGTAACCTTCTCTTACTTGCCCTGTCCTCCCCGACTATAATCCGTTGGACTACTTCGTTTGGTCATTCGTCGTCATCAACATAACCTCTCACAACACCAAAGCCAGTCTAATCGCCGCCATCTGCCGAGTATTCGAACAGCTCTCGCCGGCGCTTGTGAAAAAGGCATGCTCCCAGTTCCGGATACGTATCGAAGCGGTGACGGCAGCTACATTGAATAGATGTCAGCTCTACAACATAAAGTATCAAGTATACTGAATTGATTTTTTCAAACAATTTTTTAAAAAGCTGCATTATTTCTTTTAGGGCGACAATTTTATCGTTCAATACTGCACACACACACACACACACACACACACACACACACACTCAAACACACATATATATATATTATAATTAAATAATAATTATTCTTTTATACTTATAGACACAATTATATCATTCTTACGCAATCACTTACGTATGATTACAATTTCTGCCGGTCGAGAGATGAAAGCCCAGCCACGAAGTCACCATTGGCTTTATTTGCTAAGCATTTACTTCCGGGCCACTTAACAATTGCCACGAGAAAACAAGGAATTAAGACCTAATAAACGTACAATTCAGACCCAGATATTAGACAATTTAGATCGCTCAAAAAACGGAGGTTGTGAACATTGCATAAACACTAGATTTATACTTCACAGACAGTGCATATCCTTAAGTATTCCTAAAGGAGCTTGATATACTAATATTATATTATACTTGCATACTAATAACTGTGTAATTTTAAAGTGTACTGACGAAATCAATTAAAGTTGTGTGGCCGAACTAAGAAGCAAACTAACGAGTTATCAAGGAAACTGTCCGCAATAATTTCGGTAAGAAAACCTACTATATATATATATATATATATATATATATATATATATATATATATATATATATATATATATATATATATATATATAGGACTAAAACAAGTGAAGTTGTTTTTCTATGTCAATTCAATCCCCATTAAACTGTAAACACTGGCACAATACATAATTTAAATGTGGTTACGCTTACTGCGAGTACCTGTTTATTTTTTCAGAAATTATAAGTCGGCCAGATTTAATTTTATATAATTTGACAGTAAGTCCGTGTAAACTGACTCTTCTGAACAGTCATAGTTAGATTAGGCAGAAATACATTTCACCAAATTACAAATATCTACTATCACTTTCCATCATCAACAGAAAATATGCTGTATTGGGTCTGGCTATAAATATGCTGTATTGGGTCTGGTTATCGGAAAAATATCATGGACACATGTATTCATTGTTTGAAATTATTTTTCACGCATTAGAGATGAACTAGGAAAATACGCAGTTTCTTTCAGAGTCATTTCTTACCGTTTTAGCGATTGGATTCACCCTTTTAATCATTTTCCAGAATAACCGATTATAATAGCGGAACCCTTAGAAAGAAAAATGATTGGGTAAGCCGTAGCCTGGCGTATTAGTGTACTAAATTCAGTGAAATCACCAGACAAATACTCTTACATTATTAATAGGACTATGACAACAGAATATTCTTATGATTGTTTTGACTCTCGAGTATATATCAGACACAGATAGACACAGTTAATCAACCAATAACCTCATCACTCTATATAAAAACATATATTAACGGATGCAGACTCGAGAATCAAAACGATGAAAAGAATATGCTGTTTTCCTAGCCCTTATTATTAATTAGTACGTGTTCATATTTAGATATAATTAAAAATAATGACTAAAATAAGAAAATTTCGCAATTAAGGTATACTTCAGATACCGGAATATGCATAAAACCGACACACATCACTAATCAAATGACATCAAAACAAATTTTGTTAATCTAATTTGCATTCTAAATATCCACCATTCTACGCAGATAAACCCAAACTGACGAGGCGTAAATACTAATCTAATTTATTTTCTTATAGTTTATAATGTCAGCCCACAAACATAACTAAAAATTATTTCATTCAAGTAAAAAGATACGTTTATTTTCAGCTTAATTAAACGTCTGTTTTTTTTTTTTATTACTTTTCGAAATGCATTTTCACGTTCGTGATTTTATGCGGCTCCTTTCAGTTTTCATATGTTTTCCACTATTACAATAACCAAATTCGATGGTGGCGGTAACTACTTGTTTAATGATTGAAAACATAGGTGTGCCAGAGCCGCATCTAGTTTATTCAAGAGAAACCTTTTCATCAGATGGCAACTCTGACCTTATGTCTTACCTAGCAGGAGATGAGTAAATATTAAAAAAAACGAATTTACGTTAAAAAGTTGCACGGTTTAGAAACTGTATTTCTATTTTATCTCCTCGCCTACTTACGGAAACAACATTCTTGACTGAAGTATTTTATATGAAGCGTCCCTTGTTTATTTTCAGGTTTATTTTTAAATGTAGCAATGTTAAGGCAATTCTTTAAAATAAAAGCATGATGCCCCAATATGAATTTTCTAACGAAATAATTAATATTTTACAATTTTACGAACAATCACAGACTAAAACTAATCACCGATGTCTTTTGTATTATTTCGATAATCCAGACTATTTTTCTCATCTTGAGTGTTCTTTTCAAAACGTTCCAATCAATGTAGCCTCCGACCCACTTTAACTGTATCTTTACGAACATGAAAATCTTTCAGTGAAACCCGGACATCTACACGAAATTTTTAACATGGACCCTTTATTTAATGCACTGGAATAGCGTGCTCCCATTGCGTTAAATTCCAAGTAATTCATAAGTGCATCTTGAGTGTCGTCTCCACTGAATATTGAACTGACAGAAAGAGAGCATATTTCGCCATTGATTAAATAAAAGGTTTCGTTCCAAATCCCGTGCAGATACTCGGGTTCGACTGAAAAGATTCCCGAATTGGACAGAAAGGTTCCCAAGTTTTACAAGATAGAGTTGAACGACGTGGAAAGTTACATCGACTGAAAACAACACTCAATATTAGACGAGAAGTTCAAAGAATCCATATAATACGAATAGTCAATCGTCATCTCCAAAATTCAGAAACAATGGTTTCTTTATTTGATTTCTTTATTTATTTGCAGACAGCGTACGGAAAATAGTCCGCAAATACATAAATAATACAAATTACTCATCTGAAAAAAGAATTCCAATAATTAAATAAATGGTTTCTTTATTTCATTTAAGCCTGAACTTCGTTTTACACTTATTCAAAACAGCCGTTAGATTTACTTTTTGTTGTTGCTGTGATTATTATTTATACACACTAAGAGTTCTCACACAGAACGTTATCAGACATTGCTTCGTTGGTGTTCTCTGGGGGCTGGGTAATTTAAAAAAATCTCCCCAGATTACTAGTATTGTTTATCTCTTTCGATACATTTTGCAAATAATTGTGTATTCTCATTTGCCATTGTCTTCTCGCTGGCAATGACCATTTGTCTTCACTGGAATTTTGGTGGTAATAAGTTTATCCTCTTTACGCCCGAAAAGTGGAGATCTGATTAGTTCTTTCAATCATCTTCCTTGGCCGTTTGAATATTTACTGCATTTTTTTAGGCGGGTGGTGTAATCAACTTTCATTTTACAATTTTGCTGTTTCAGTTATCTTAGTAGCATGTTTGTTATACAGTTTCTATATTCCTGGCTAGCGTTTATCATTCATGTAGATTAAATTCCGTAGTTAATGGTTCTTCTTAAGACTTGGGCTGTTTCAGCATGAGTGTCCGCGTGATAATCGGATTATTCCCCTTGATTCTTATTTCTCCTAGTCTTTTTTTCCCAGATTCATTGAAACTGTTTCTAATGCTCCTATAATTATTAATATTATATTGATCTTCTTCAGTTTCCATATTTTTTTCAGTTATCATTCAAGTCCTATGTATTTGATTCGCTTTTCTGTGTCTTTGATCTTCACTCTGTGGCTGCTTGAACGACAAAATCTACAATTTGAAGGATTCTTTTTTTTTGTTTGTAGTTGTTGTTAATTATTAAAACGCCAGTCATCTAGCTTATATGATTTTATCTGTTTGTATTTCTATATCCCAAAGGGTTTTGTAACTTTCATTTTAAAATACAGTCTCCTGTTCGTGTTTTAAACAGGTATTATTATTAGTAGTAGTAGTGGTAATAGTAGTAGTAGTAGTAGTACCTTATATGAGGCATTATTAAAGCTTTCTATATGTTTGATCCTCTTTGAAAATATTTCTAAGAATCCATCCACTGATTCTATAGCAAACGATACTACAGACAATACTATGATTGTTAGCTGTAACTGTATCATCATTAAAGTATCTATACAGATTGAAGCATTTATATAATCGAAACTCTTATTTTTAACGTCCAAAGACCTAACGCAGCGGGTGAGGGTCACGTTTTTATTTCGACTTGAAACATATCCAACGACGTCTCATCCGATGTTGTCTAAAAATGATGCCGAATGACAATTCTCTAACAGAGAACGTGACACAGCTAGAATAGAAAAAAAATAATAAATGGGGTTAATGAAGTGTAGGAGAAATAAATGAAGGAGAAAGAAAATAATCAGAAAAAAAGAAGGAAGAGGAAACGGAACTGATCGAGAAAGAAAGAAGATGTTGAAATAGAAGTGTAAAATAGTAAGCTGAAACTTTATTTTCGCAATAAAAGTGAGAGTTTAAGAGAGCGAGAAAAGAATATACGAAAAAGAGTTAGAGAGTGAAAGAAGGAGTGAGCGAAAAAATAGAACAAAAATGACGAAAGAGAGTGAGTGAGAGAGAGAGAGAGAGAGAGAGAGAGAGATCGAAGGAAAGAAAGATTAATATAATGTCGTATGAATCCGAAGTCTCTATCGTTAGCATTGGTTTCCCTGTTATTTTTCTAGTTGGAATCTTTTATAAAAACACAGCGGATACCTACGGAAGAGGCCACGTAATATTTGCATACATCTTAAGTTAAAATAATTTTCGTGAGAATCACTGGATTCGAACCGGGAATAATCAGGAATTAATCCGTGAGGTCAACCGCTAGTCAACTGTTGCTCTTCAAAGAGGTAGATGAAAACCTGGAAAATAAAAAGAGAGTAATAATGGATAAAAGAGAGGGAAATAGTCAGAAAGAGGCAAATGAAGATATGGGTAATTAAAAATTAAGCCAAAGAGTGAGAGAAAGAGAGGACTAAAGAGTGACACAGAGAGAATTTTACAGGCGAAAGAGAGAGAGAGAGAGATAATGATAGCGAGAAAGTGAAATAAAGAAAGAGAGAGAATGAACGGACAAATAGAGAGTGGTAAATAGAGAATGTAAAAGGTTGGGAGAAAGAAAAGGACGGATGAAGAGAGTGGAATAAAAAAAAAAAGAAAAGAACTCAACTAAAGAGAAAGGACAACGAGGTAATAGAAAAAGAGGAAAACGAAAGAAGATGGAGGAAAGGAGACGAGAAAAGGGATTTAATGAAAGAAATAACATGGCTTTATAGGTCAGAAAAAAAAAAGATAAAGAACAATGTAGTAAAAGATAGAAGTAAGATAAAATATTGGAGGAAAACAAGAATAAAAGATAGAAAATCTATGGGAAAAAAGAAACTGCCATTTCAAAGAGAACAAGAATAGAAATAGATTACCAAGAAAGATAAGATGTAAATACAACAAAAATGTGACAGAAGAGCATAGGTCTGTCAATCCATCTTCCCGCGTTTTTTAAAGATATTTTTCTCTCCCATCGCATTTTATAATTGGCTCGTCTAATTATTTTTAAATATTTTACTTTACATCCACGTTTTCCTGAATGATTGATCGCCTGTCCTTCATTTTAAAACTATTTCTATACTTTTGATTATAGTTTTCTTTTTTCATTCAATTTACTTGAGGAAACTCTACATTTATTTTCTAGCCCATCACTATTAGTAACAACGTGTATGCTAAAGAATAAACTTTTTTTGTGTGTGTGAATAACGATTTCCATTAATCTACTTGTCGGCAATACATTTCGTTTGTTTTATGGCATGTCAAGATGTTGATAATTTTGCCAATACAGACACGGTTCTATGTATATTTAAGAGACAATGATTATGTTTATCACATCGTCAGTGTAGCCTGATGAAGCGAGTTTTTTTTTCACGGTAAGATTCGAAACCCAATCGACAAATCACTGAAGCTGTTATCAGTAATCAGATATTTACCTTTACGATACGACACATGATAGTAACAAAAATCGAACGTTTGCGTTTTGTTTTGTTTCGCACACATTCAGACACACACACACACATTCACACACACAGAACTTGAATGCCCACTATACACTATCCTTGAGTGTCTAAAGTCTCACTGTACGGAGGTTTCTCAGAACAAGCGGACATGATGATTCTTTTCCCTAGAAGTAAACCCTGACTAAATATTCAAAATAACATGATATTCGCTGCCCAGATAAGATCCATTCACTATGACTAACTCACATTAACTGTTACGAGGAATGGTGCACCTTCTCCAAGTGATGTTACATCAAGTAATAACACGAAGCTTAATACTCCACCAGACTAGATAAATTCTTGTCATGGAATCCATTAAGACAAAAAGACCAAAATGAAAGCTATACCACAACATATGAAAATGGTTAATTGCGAAAAGGGAATTTATGTTCTCAATTTCTTTACTGACTCCGTGTTTGAAAGATAAAGCCCTTTAATGGAACATTCGAATATCTGTGTGTATAGAGTTCAAGTGTTAACCTCAGATACTGAGATCCTTTGATTTCTGAGTACTTCGACTGAAGTAAAATAAAACAAAAAAGTATATATATGAAGATCCAATTTAATAGCAAGTCTTGGGAACATGTATCAGAAAGAAAGGTTCGAAATAAGTCCTATACCATCCACTATGAATACAAAAGTTTTACATCTACATACTTAGAAAACGGAGCTATATTGCCTGACATAGTTCTTGAGTTGTAAGCATTTTTTTGTTTTATTTTTTTTACATGGAGGTCACCAAGGCCCAGAAGCCACTCGGGGATAAGGGTCATTGTGTGTACAGTAATCAGTGGGATAGTATCGTAGTAATAGTTAGTATCGGAGATTGATAAAGTGTCATTACTTAAGGGGGCGGTTCATCAGGAATTTGTTTATGTTGGACTTGAAGACATCCAAGTTGAAGTTAGGAGGGAAACAGACAAGCGGCAGAGAGTTCCACAGGTGTGCAGTTCTAAGAAAGAAGCTTGGTTCATGGAATCTATGTTTTGATTTAGGTACAGATAAAGAGTGGGGGAAATTATTGACAGCGATTTCAGCTAGACGGGTGTTTTTCGTGAAAGATTGGCGAGGGGGGCCAGAGATTGGAGCTCAGACGAGATTCAGAACAGTTTCCGATTGTTAGTTGTTCTGTACAAGCCCTGGAGGTGACTGGTTCCTCAGTAGACAGTTCTTGAGGTGTCTGTAGCAACACATGCGAGGTTCATTTTTTTATTGAGTAACTCTGGTTTCTGATTGGTTGGTAGCAGAACGTTAATTGATTTGATTTGTCATCTCCGAGCAGCATCGTTAATAAATAGAATCTCCCTACTGTCAGGGGCAATACCTTTCATTAGCACAAAAATATTGCAACAATAGTAATATGAGACAAGCGGGAGAAATAGGACTTATGTATGAGATGAATAAAACTGGAACCTTAAGAAGATCTCCATCATTCCATTCATTATAGCAGCAACCGGGCTAATGAAAAAGAATTTCAAAAACTATCTGGCAAATATACTTGGTAAACTAAGTGCAAGAGAAATACAAACCTTTTCATTTAAAGAGACGATAAGGATGTTAAAAAGATCTCTCGATAGGAGTAAGTAATCGAACAGGATAATCTTTGGCACCCGGTAGAATGTCCTATCTTCAGCAATAATAATGTGATGAGTAAATTATATATATATATATATATATATATATATATATCAAAGAATGATAGTTCAATATAGAAACGTTGTTTTAATTTGAATAAAATAAAATACGCATCAAGTGCGATTGAAAGCCAAATACAACGTAATATTAAGAAAATAAACAAATATTTTACTTGTTTGAAATTCATCACAAATATATTTCAGAGGTATACTCCGTCTTCGGTATGTTGTTTCTTTACAAACAACGTTTCTATATGAACTCTCATTCTTTGACGTTATTCTCGCGTTGGCTACGCACAGTTCAAACATTTCAAAATGCTAGAAACAACGCGCGGCTCTTTACAAACAGACTTCTTTCTTCCAATTTACAACATGGCAAGGAAGAAGAAAAGAAAAAAGTAAACAATATACTGAAGATGGAGTCTACCTCCGAAATATATTTGTGATGAATTTCAAACAAGTAAAATATTTGTTTATCTTCCTAATATTACGTTATATTCGGCTTTCAAACGCACTTGATGCGTATTTTATTTTATATATATATATATATATATATATATATATATATATATATATATATATATTATGTATATGTAAAGACTAAATTTAAACTTGTTCGAAAACATTATTTTAGATTGTGAAATTAAAAAATAAAAATGAATGTGTCAGCTGACCGGTTTCGAAGCTCGCTCAACAGAGCTAAAATCGAGCTTAATTACGTTTTAAAAAGAAAAGGGGAACAATGAATCGGAGATGAAAAAGTAGAGGAAAAAAAAGAGGGGTTGGATTAATTATTAAATAGAAACTAGATTAAGGCCCCTCTTTCCCCCCCCCTACTTTTCATCTCCGATTCATTGTTCCCCCTTTTCTTTTTAAAACGTAATTAAGCTCGATTTTAGCTCTGTTGAGCGAGCTTCGAAACCGGTCAGCTGACACATCAATTTTATTTTTTAATTTCATAATCTAAAATAATGTTTTCGAACAAGTTTAAATTTAGTCTTTACATAGCCATAATAAAATTTTGTACCCCGCAAAAAATATTTAAATATATATATATATATATATATGTATATATATATATATATATATATATATATATATATATATAATTTTTAAAAAGTGGGTGATCATTTTACATTAAATTAATACTGAATAGTGATGTCCCACTTTACATCACAAAAATTATTTTATTTAGGGAATTTGAAACGTTATTTTCGTATCTAGGAACCCCAAAAACCAATAAATAGTTGAATAGTAAACATAAAAAGAAATAAAAAGTACATGTCTTACGGACCGACCGACCGACCGACTGAGTGACATAGAGTTGCTTGCACACGACTAAAAAAACTATTCTGTGGTATGCATTTAAAAAAAAACTATCCTCCGTCGGTCGGTCTGTTACACATTTACTTATTGGTTACAAACAAGTGCAGCATCGGTAAAGAACAGATGGTATTTATTTGCTCCCCCACTGAGCAAATTAGGCACAAGGCCGTTTTTAATGTGAGGTAAAAACCAGCTCCCCTAAAAGGGGTCACTCTGGTTACCAAAAATAATAATTGTCCCAGTATAGAGGGTTTCCCCTCCATTGACTGGTACAAATTATCTTAAGTGCAGTATCTGCCGGAACAGATGGTATTTATTTGCTCCCCCACCGAGCAAATTAGGCACAAGGCCAATTTTTAATGTGAGGAGTGAAGGGAGGGGGAAGGGAAAAAGGGGACCAGCTCCCGAGAGGTGGGAAATGGGAGCTGGTTAATGGTCAGGCATGTGGGGTTGCCCCCACATCTGGTCTTTGCTAGTCATAGCTAGTCATAGCTGCAGCATCTGCCGGAACAGATACTACACTTTGATCTTGGCCATGTGGCCAAGGAAAAGTTACATTTTGGACAAATTTCAGAAAAGTCTAATGGATAGGTAAAAATGTATGGGGCAAAAAGTGTCATTGTTTGCAATTTTGGTACATTTTTGACCACTTATGAGCCCCTAGGAATGCTGAATACCAGTGACAATGGACAAACTGCAGTTTCACACCTTAACACATGTATATTTACATTTGGTGATGAAGTTTTCTCCTGTGTAAGTAAATAAAAATAATTGTCTGTTTGGAAGATTGACATTATTTTGAAGCTGTTTACACTGCATGTGTGTACGTGTTTTGAAACATAGAGGTGTCTGTTATCTGCAATTTTGATGTTGCTCTTATGTAAGGCCACTCTATTGCTGAAATTTTTGGTGGCGTCTATATAGGATTTGTTGCAACCAAACCAATCGAAACCAACAACACTAGGAGACACCTAGAACCATAGTATAATAGCTGCTCCAACACCTCGCTCCCTCCTCAGTCAGGGGAGGAGAACCCCCTCATGACTGAAATGACTATCTTCCCTTCTATCATCCCCCTCCCATACCTACACCCCCTCCAACCCCCCTCTGGGGAAACAAAATCTTCCCCACACTAGGAACCGATCCTGGGTCTGGCCATACCCACATGGGGAGACAATTAAATAGAAACATTAAAAATCCCCTATTTTAAATACACCCTTCTTTCTAAACAAACATAATATAAGACTAAAACGAAAAATCACAATACTAAAATCCAAGAATCCAAAAAATAAATATCAAAATAGAATGAAAGCACCCCTACCCTTACTTCAGAAAAGCCAGTCCCCCCTCCCCACACATACACATTAGTAACGACCTCGGACCACAGCCGCCATCCTAAGGAAGCAAATAACCCCAAAATACTATAAAACAATATACACATTCCCAAACCAATAAAAGCAAACACACACACGCACACACACGCGCACACACACACACACATAAACACGCACACACACACACACATACACACACCCTACCCCGCCCTAAAGGAAAAAAAACACATTAGCAGAAAGAGATAGCGACTGACTACAGCGAGGTCAAAATCTCCCTGGACAAACCAAATAAAAAAGCAATAAAAATTCAGCATACCAATGTATAATAAACACTTACAAGCCTCCACCCCTTGGAAAAACTTCAAACTAACTACGAAAATCGCCATTTTTACACATTTGAAAATAATTTCTGACGAAGACGCATCACAGACCGTCTGAAACGCGCGTAAACGATTTTAATGACTTAAAAACATTATTACAATGATCCAAACATAATTCTCAATGAAAAACCAAGACACGGAATAATAAAATAATGTTAAAGAATACACATTGTTGGTGACTACTCCCTTATTTAAATATACATCTTTCTTTCGTTGGAATTTATCAACCCATTTTATATAAATATATATATATATATATATATATATATTATACAATTGTATAATTGCAACTTTGTCTCTGTGTGTGATTCCGTCCCTTATAAACTCCTAAACGGCTGAAGAGATTTTCTTTAAAATTTACAGAACTTTAGTGTATAAGTCCGATATTGATCTAAGTTAAGTTGTATCGTTGTCGATTATTAGTTAATTGCGACATTGTTGAACATGTGATGCGACGATTAATATAGTAGGAACGTATATTAATTCACATAGTAATTAATGTTTTTCAGGCTTTGCTTTGAAATAATATTTCCTCTCTTTGTTTCACTCGTTACCTGTTAAGTATTACCGATATTACAGCTGAGCAAAAGATCGAGACAGCAGTGTATTATTAGAGACAACTTTTTATATACTTTTACGTCATTTTCTCCGTCAGTTTCCAGCCGATTTGAGGTTACTTAAAAGATTTGTTTTGGTAACCAACAGCCAATTAAAAAAGTCTATTCGTTCCTTACAGATTCTGAGAATTTTTGAATACAGTAATTTTATCATAACTTTTGTTTTACTGAAAGAAAATTGAATTTTTTTTTTTCAAAATATAGCTGAGAATGTGAGCGGTGAAGCTGTAAAGCAGTTCTAAATGAGTAAAACTAACCCTTAACCGTGTTTGAATCATATATATATATATATATATATATATATATATATATATATATATATATATATTATTTACCATGTCAACTTGTAACAGAGCAATGCATGCAACTTTCTTAAAAGCAGATATAATGGTGAAAAGATTAAAAGAATTCCGTCAATATACTTTATGTGATTCGACTTTAAAAAAAATCACGGAAACTATTCAGACCAAAGTTCTCATGTCGAAAATTCTGTCGGCACTAGTTTCAAACAGAACATTTTCTTTTGGGATTTAACCAATTCCTATTCATCCTTCTCTATATTGGAAATGCGGAATCGGCTTGAACATCTTGTAGTCTTTGTCAGCAACAAAATAAAAAGACAAAAAGGAACGAATGTCTTCGCAAACGAACTACAGGAGGTTAAAAACCTATTGTCTGCATATTCTTTAGTGAACAAAATTGAATAGATAGATATTCAGTCGATTGGCAATATTTCAAATTCACAAGACTTTAACATTATTTTCTATAAGGAACTAAATATTTGTAGTGTTTATAGTGTCTTTATTCATAATTTATCTGTCCAAAGTGCTTATAATAAGGGCGATGCGGCAGACCAATTATAATGATGTTTTCAATAATATAGCATTTCTCACTCCTTATTATCATCGTAGCAATATCAATTAGGAATTATAATGAGTATAAATATTGTTAGGCTGCTTAATTATTTGATGTATTTTAAAATATGCGTGGCTTTAATAAAAACAAGAATACTAATAAATAATACTAAGAATGGTCTGGTCAATTTAATACAGGTGAGCGATTTGATACAAAAACAGTATGCCCCCAAACATTAGAAGTTACAAATAACATCGTAAGAACTATGGATTATGGAATTATGGAAAGTTTTATATAAAAATAGTCAAATCAAGTAATTCTATTCGAAAATTGGTTTTATTTTATAATTATGTTCTACATTTATTTAAATTTTATTTTGTCCTTTCGGGGCATCAGTATAAATGTAAAAATAAAAGTTGATTTTATTTGATACAATTATGTATATGCGGTGAAGAGTCTAGAAATATAACTACCGTTTATTTCGGCATGTAAGACGACCCTTAAATTTTAATAATCATCTTTAAAAACCAATATTTCATAAGATACTGGATGTTGCAATCTCTAGCCTATACTAAACAAACATGATTTCGTGAATTTAGCAGTCGTCTTATACAACCGATATATGATAAATTTATTAAAATTTGCTCCAATTTTGTACCTCGTCTTATCTGATGGTCGCCTTATACGCCGAAATATACGGTAATTCAATCCGCAGTATTTACATATTTCCAGCGTTCCATCGCTTCCAATATGAAATTATGAGATCTAAAACAATAGCCGAAAGTTTAGAATTAATCATAAACCAAATTATACATATGCAATCTCAATTACAAGCTATGCATATGCAATCTCTTCTACTGTTACTCTATATTGGACAGTCGTAATGAGACAATAAGCAGGTAAACGATCCTTACTTCTGTTGTGTATTAATATGCTGTTGAATTAACTAAGAACTAAATTACAAAATTTTGTAAACTTTAATTTTCATTGATTACAACATGTCTAAAAACCAATTGAATCGTTCTTTTCGATTATAATTATATTTCACAAATCTAGTAAAACAATAAGGAAGCCACTTATTAAAGAAGTTTTTTTGTCTATTTTTATAATCTATTATATATTTCTCTAGGTTTGTTTCTCTATTTCATTATATCTCGTAAACTACTAGGCCGATTTCTTTGGAATCTTGTAGGGACATTTGTGATGATAAGGTACAGCGAAATAAGGTTGATGATATCCCTTCGATGCATAGTTAAGAATTAATAGATATTAATGACTATTATTCGCCACAATATCATATTTATTCTATTGTCTTCACATAAAATACCCAAATTAAGTAAACGGACTATACCTTTTTGCTTGTTTTCTACGGACACACTAGTCTAATATGTATTATTATTCTGTAAGCCTGAATTTTTAATTTCATGTTGTAAAACCTATCGAATTTCTCTTTTCGACTGTGGATATATTTCGTAGATATAGTGAAGCTACATTGAAGCTAATTAGTTTAAACAAGTTGGTTTGTCATCCAGTGGTATGACGTGCTTTAAATCAACAAAAATTAGTTTGCTAAACTCGTGCTATTAAACAATTCTAATTTTATGGGGTGAGCTTTATCGTGACTTATAACATGATTTAAGTATAAGTGTTTGTGCAATCCCAGTGAGATGAGCGACTATAATTGGCCATACAATAGCAAAACAAACGTAAAAGCAAATTACAGACTTTGCAAAGAAATTCTCTGAAATAAGTTTTTTATGCTTGTAGTGTTTTTTTAGACATGTGTTGTAAGTATGCAATAAATATTTGAGTATTTTTTTTTTGTTTCGCCTTATTTATATATAAACAACCAAAGAGACGCAACCGGATTGAATGAGAATCAACGAATACTTTACCCATCCATATTTTATTATCGTCGAAATCGGCGAAATCGCCCATTATTCAATGAAATCGGGGAGGGGGAACTTCACATGGCTCCTCGCAATTACTTCCTCCAAAATAGAAAGTGTTTCAAATATCTTGGCGACATGGCAAGTCCGCATATCCATTTAACTATGAAACGTAGTAAAATGAAAGTGGTGCCATTTTAAGCAAAATTAACTAGGTTTCTTGTATTTGTTTACTGGTTTTTCATTTCTTTTCAGTTGCAAAAAGCTAAATCATGGACAGTTGTTCAACATGTATTTCGAAAAATAAATCGATAAACAGACACCATTTTTTGTGGGGATGTGTTAAAAGATTGGTCTATGTTCCTCCCAGTCCAAGAGACGTGGATGAGTTGGAGACCCGAAGAACAAAACTGTTGTAACCATTGACAACGCAATGCATAAACGCGTTCGGCAATAATTGGACTAACGGCTTGATGTGTGTCCTGTGACTAATGGTTCTTACATTGAACACCTTTGAATATTCCATGAAAGACTTAATATTACAAGCTTTCTGCATTTACTAGATGCGTTTTTATATCCTTAATAGTTAACGAGATATTTAATGTCAAAATGTGTCAAAGACTTTTTTGAATCCTTTGTACATTTTAGTTTATATTCCACTGTAGAGAACCTACTGTTGATTTTATAAAATATTTCTATATATAATGGTTTGAATTAAAGTTTAAAATGCAAGTGCAATGGTACAGTTGAGCTCTAAGCAGAAACATTCATTTCAAACATGCCCCTGTCATATCAAAAAACATACTGCTGAATTTATATGTCGGGCCTTTCTGCTTGTGCGGTAATAAAACTTCTCAAATGCACCTGTGACGTTAGGCTGTATAAGGCGTAAACTTTAGTTAAACTCGCCTGTTCCTTCTTTTATCAGATTATTTGGATTATTGATATTATCGAATACATTCCGATATAGAACCTATCAAAGAACACTGCTAGACACATAAAGTACATTTGTGTGAAACTTTTAAAAAATTCGTCCCAGCAATTTAGAACACCATAGGAAGCGATTTTACAGGAACATACACAAATTTTATGTTTATAAAGTAGTAGATACGCATTTATACATCTATGGTTTAAGTCTGCTTAAAATCGAACCTTTCTTCTGTCAAGTTTTTATCCTTTCTAAAATGAGCCCTCTCTTTTTTAGGAGAGGGTGTAGCAAGGTATATGTTCTGTTATCATGGCGCTCTCTTCCCATGCATTATCTCCTCCTTGATAGCTACAATAGACTTTCATCTGTTGTCAGGATACTATCTTCTTAAAGACTGTCTCTTTTTGGGGAGGGATAGCATAATGTATGTTCTGTTTATCCTGAGACTAACCTCTAAGGCGTTACTTTCTTCTCACGTACCGTTGTATCTGTTCTGTTGTAATCAAACTACTTATGAAGTACTTCCTATATACTTTTTGGTCTCACGTGGTGTTAGTTCGTCGTGAGAACATTCTGCTTGGGATTCGCCTTTGTTCTAGAGGTGGCCAATTTAATATATGTTTCTGCGTCATGATACGTTCCTCTCTGGCATTATATACTCGTTTTGAAGAATGCAAACTAATATATGTTCGCTGTTTTCTTATCGTCATCCTAAGCTTTCAAAATTAATTTACTAGAAGGAGTATTTGCTAGTAGTAAAACAATGACTGTAAAATGTCATACTCTTTTGGTGATCAATTAATATGTATACGATAAATACGGATCTAAGGAAAATGAAATATGCAGTTTGTGCAATCACATATGTCTTTTCCTTGTTTATGTTGCAAAAGTAGCAATTGTTTTTCCTGGCCTTGGCGAATGATAAACAAGAGCTTTACTTTTTATTTACTTAGGGGATTAACACATGGTCTACCAATAAAGCATCTTTTATTTCGTGTTCTGCTATCTTGATGCATAGCTCTGTCCAAAAAAAAAATGCAACACGATAAATATCGATCTACCGATAGCAAATAAAAATTATTTTTGCTCTATCAAATAAAAATGATGATTAAAATCGTTTTCAAGTAAAAAAAAAAAAAAAAGTAAATTACATTTAGAATTTTATAAATTTAAAATTTCAGGCTATTTCATTTATTCTTCAGTAAAGGTTTTATTCGTTTTGATATCGATTCAATAAAACCTTCGGTTCTAATGCAGGGAATGATCCGCGCTATTTTTAAATCGTATTTCCACGTTTAATAAAAGTTTTATTATATGCTTTTTTATTCAATTGTAAGGTTAAAGTACAGAATAGGTACAAAACACTCTCGCCTCCCCATGTTAAGCATGGCTTTTTAAATAATAACGTTATTATTTCAGCACGAATCACTCTCTGCATGAGTACCAAACCTTCTAACCAGTACCTGGTAGGTGGTTTGTTAGGGTATTACAGTGCCATACCTTGTTTATTTATATTACTGTACGTATAACAACTAATTATCCAATGCAATGAAAGGAAAAGCCCCGTCAAACATGAAAAAGCAGGATGAGTTACTGTGGACAATACGGATTTTTCTCCGACACATCTACTAACATGAATTAGCGAACTATTGGCAAAGCAACTAAAATGTACTTCCTCGGAAGAATTTTTCTTTTTAATCTTCCACAGTATACGCTTTATTAATCCAATAGAAATGTGGGCCCTGTCAGTGGGGCATTAGAATACACCGACTGTTCCCCCATGCAGAGGTAAAAGTCCCTCAGTGGGGGTCCTGGATATGACCTTAAACTATATCCAGTGGTGAGGTCCCAGCTTGTGGGCTTCGGAGAGTGTGGAGCTACCCTTTAATTACCATTGCTCCCAGGTCCACTCTGACCCGGAGTGGTAGTACCTGTTAAGGTCTCAACTATGGGTTGAATAAAAACCGACGTGAAAACAAGAAATATATTCTATTAAAAAAAATTTTCTTCAAAATCTTTGGATTCGGCATTAAGTAACCCAAAAAGGGGTGATATGCTGTCAAGCAAAAACAACCAACAGAAATGTGATCTAGAGTGAATACTCTTAGTGTCGAATGTAACTTTCTTGCGGGACTTTTTGACATCAAGTATTTCGCAAACAACCGCCGGGGTATTCTACAATTTCATGCTGCCTCACTACGAATAAACTACTTCTCAAGAAACTATTGACTCTAGCTTGCCGATCAGACAAAGAAAGTCGCACCTGATGTCAATTATTATGTTCTATGGTTATTTTAGGCGATTTGATCTAATTCTAAGTTCAATATTTTATTTTTCTCCACAGTTTGAGTCTATTCTATTGAGAGTTGATGGATGAACCTTCTTCTCTTTTGCAGTCGAAGCTTAGCACAAAACCGACCTTAGTCGGTTTTGTGCTAAGCCACGATTGCAAAACTTTTTTTTATCAGTATAATGATTTTTCTCTATAAGGGTGATAATTGAAAATTAAAAATTAAGTACTGACAGCATCTTTACTTTTTAAAACATGAAGTGGTTTTCGTTTATATAATACAATGCAGCAAATGAGTATAGTTCATCTTTATTCTGCTATGTTATTTGTTAGTAAATTGTGTTTTCTATTGTAAAATGTTATATAGTTTTCTACTCTCTTTTTACGATAGAATAATATAAGAAAATACTGTTAATTAAAACCAGTATTGATTGATTAGTTATGGTTGTCTTCATTTTCCGTATAAAAAATACTCCGAAACCACGCTTTTATAATAATTTGCAAAACATTTGATGAAAGCAGTATATGCGGAGTAGTATTTGTGGTTTATTTTAAGTGCATCGCTTTTCCCATGCTCTCTGCGGCGAAATTAATCTGAATAATTTACATATTTTCAGCGTTTCGGCGTTCCCACATGTCAATGTATGAGAATAGTTGCAACTCTATGATCTTAAATAATAGCTGCAGTTTATTTTAGTTATAAACCAAATAAACAGAATGAAATTAGATAAAGCTCGATGATTTCTTGTGATAAGTGTTTAGGAATTAAATTAGTATGACTAATATCCACGTAAGTTTCAAAAAGTCGGTAGACTTTAATTTTCTAATTAAGATTACGTGGCCTGTCCGTGGCTTCACCGGCACAGTAAGTAGGTGTAACACCTTGGTAGACAGAACCAGGTATTGTTCGTCTGAACTTGCAGGGAAAGCGGTTAGACATTTTCATAAAAGCCCGCTCCGCCCCTGCATATAAGTAGATGACGGCGGTTGTTTTACGTGTATATATGTGTACCTTGAAAGATGAATAAACACATTCCAAATATTATTAAAATTCCATCGGTTCTTGACACAGCTGAGCTGAAGCTCCATTGCACCCAATATGTCCACTTCATACAGAGGTGCAGTCCACTATACGATTGAGGTTAGGACAAGAGTAGCCTGGTGTTGGTGGCTGGTCAGATATCTTTTCCAGCCAGATGTCTAGTTGTTTTTGAAAGTGTCGGAGGACACTCTTCTTATATTTCTTATTGCGGCTAGAATACAGTTGAATATTCTTGCACCACTGTAGGTGAAGATTTGGTGTATGAGGAATTTGATCCTCAGTGTAGTCGCAGGTGTGTTTTTTATATAGAAGAACCTCCTCGCCGCTGGTTGGTTATTTCTAGTATTGTTGTGTTTGGGACCCTTTCTATCAAGATGTCCCATGTGTAGATGATAATATATCGTTCTCTTCGGCGTTGTAGTAAATACAGCTGCAGCTCCTTCAGCCTCTGCCAGTAATTCATTTGGTCTACGCCACATATTTTGTTGATTAATGTTCTCTGGGGTGTTTCTATTTTGCAGATTTCTGTTACTTTTTGTGGAGACCACGACTGACAGTAGTATTCCAGCCTTGGGGGAACAAGGGATTCCCATAGTGTGAGTATGCACTTTCTGTTCATACTCCTGAAGGTTCTAAGTATCCATCCTGTTAGTTGTGTTTTGTATTTTGACGCTTCAGATTTTAATAGCGTTCATAAAGATTTAAAAACAAGAAGGTGTGAAAGAAAAAAATAAAGACGACAGCGACTGAAAAAGTACGACATTCGAACTTTGAATACCATATTAGCACCGAAAACTATCATTGAATTCTACCAACATAGTGAGAAAATCGTAGGGACCGAATAAAACTGCTCGTAGAGGCCACAGGACTCAGTTTGTATTAATAAATAATTATTTGATTCTCGAAAACTTGACTTGATAAAGCTTACTCACTGTCATGTTTAGATATTATATTTCAACTTCCCGGTGCGTGTATAAACAATTATGGCATCTATGTTATCTTTGTAACCTGTGGATACAAAATGATACGAACGCCTATGTTGAATGAAACAATAGGTGCGTTTTAAAACACACACAGTCACAGAAAACACCACAGAGACGAATTGTTTGCATGTGTGTGTCATGAGAGAAACACACACAGTTAGATTGATATCGCGCCCGGTATTCTTTCTTATATTGTGTAGCCCCCCCCTCCCAGTGGGAACACATTTTTTATGCTTGAAAACTATTGACCGTAAAGAAATAAAACTTTGCTTTTGGGAAGTCACGTGCTTTCTCAACTTCCGTTTGTGATCACCTTTGAAAGTTAAAACGCCACTTAAACTTTTCCAAGTCAAACATTCTGAACACTTGACAAACTTGGACTGAAAATATCTCCCATCAGAACTATGGAAACAATAGTTTCTATTGATCACCATACATAAAATAGATTGCCTTATACGTTTACGGGTAAGTCAGTGGCATAAATGGTGTGTTGTTTCCTAGAGTATACATTTTTACATGCGGTATACATTAATAATGATCGCACAAACAACAAGATGGAAATGCAAATGCGATCATAGCCATACTCGGCAAATGCATAACTATTGTGATTTTTTCATTCGCATACTATGCTGTTAATACGACATGATCACGTTGACACAGCGGTACTCCTCAGATCGCCTAAGTTAAACAACTGTGAGTGTGGTCACCATCATATTGCTTATCATTTGGGAATGCTAGGCACTGTACGTATCGCGCCGGGACTTAGAAATTCACAACTTTGCATCTGGCGTCGCCTTTAATCCACTAGGAATAATAAACACTCAGTCTTCATCAAGGTATGCATCTAGCAGAAAGAAAACTCTGATTTGAACCCTGAGGTTCACTACCTGCTCTGTTCTTTTTAACGTCTTATCCCTTGCCTAACCGTCCTCTGTCTTGCTCATTTTCCAGTATTTCTTGTTGAAGTGATTCGCTTTTTCTGTTATGTGTGTTATCTATTTTTCTAATTTGTAATTTTTGCTTTCATTTTTCTATGTTTATCACTTCTCTTCTTCCGCTTTTCCTTTTCATATAGAGTTTTTCACCCTCAATTTTGGGGTGCAATGCATTGTTTATGGTCATAAGTGTCAAGGTCTTCTAGTCTAGATCCCTCAACCTTTCTTTGGTCCATCAACGGTCCAGAATATCTTACTAGTTATACTGTCTACCTGTTTACACATTTTATTAGGTTATTACTATATAATTTAGTTTCTAAAAAGGTTCTTGTTCTTATTTTCTATGTTCTCATTGCTGTTTCAATCAGATTGATTAACCTATCTGATAATTGTACAGCCTCAAGTATTCTCTTATCAATGCTTGAGGGATCCTGCTGTATGCTTTCTGGTAGTCAATCTGAGCTGTGGTTGTGTTTTTGTTTCTGCTTTTCCCTGCTGCAGGATTATCTAGTCTCTCTTTTGTCTCTTTTCGCCATACTTTTGATTCCTCGGGAAGTAGTCTACAATTTTTACGGGCATCGAAATTTGTTCTCTCAGTTGTACTGTTAAGATTTTCCACATAGTAAGCGTTTTATGGCCTTTGATTGTTGGGGCGGCCCCTTTTTGGTGTGTATTTATATCGCTGTAGTTCTATTTTCTGTCATCTATTCTGGCGCGTCTGCTTCGTGGATACAGCTTTGTAGGTTTTAAATTAGTCTTTCCTGTAGTGGCATGATTTTTTTAAAACTAGTTTGCGTGCATTCTATAACTGACTGAACTTCCTAGTATGTAATTTTGCTCATGCTTTTCTTGGGTGTTTTGTCTTGTTTTGTTTTTTGTTTTGTTTTTTGTCGATTTCGTTGTGTGCTCCTTCTTCGATTTGATATAACTCTACTTTCATGTCTTTCAGCCATACTGCATAACTTGCTCCTCTTCCAACAGTTTGAACAATTACCATTTGTTTCATATCGTCCTTAATTTCTCATTCATTTGCTGCTTTGTTTTTCATGTTCCCTGTTTAATCTCTCCCCGTGTTAGCTATTCCCACATTTCCGTCCTCTTGCATTCTCTTTTCCAATGTTTGTCGCTTTGCCTTCTTTTTTAAGTGTGTTCATGTGGCTTTCACCTTTTAACCTTTATACTTAGAGTCTTGTTTAATAATTGGATGTATGGCAGCACTCTGTTCACCTTTTTTATCTACATTTTGTTTCTGTAACTTTTTGTTTGGTATTTTTATTCGTTCATAGATCCTTTCATGTTTCTATTTTGTTATTTCATCTGTTTTGTTGTTCTCGATATAATCATTCACAGCGTTTATGTTTTATGCAGTTTCTGTGTGGGGGGTTAGGGTTAGAGTTGGGCATGTTTCCCGGTCTTTTGCATCATTTATATATCGTTGTGTTTCAATTAGTTCAGGCTTTGAAAGCCAACATTTCTTGATAATAACATTCGTTTGGTCTACGGATCTTTGTCCGATTGGATGGTAGTCAGTAGACATATCCTATAACTATTTTCTTGTTTCCAATATCCTTTGTCTTTAGGTTGGACTCTGTAATACACTTTACCACCAATTCTTATATATATATATATATATATATATATATATATATATATATATATATATATATATATATATTGTTGTACATTTCTTCCTCGGGACTTTTGGCTTATTATGTTGATTATTTTCGTATTCTGTGTTTGATCAACATTATTGTAGTACCTGAAATTAGAGATGTTGCTCACCGGTTCGGTGTCTGATTTATTTTTATTTCTGAAATTCAAAGAGTCAACAGGATAACAACCGTGTCTCCCATGCTGGCCAATGAGGCAGCACTTGTCGATTATGATAACCAAATCTTAATTCTGATTCCGTCGGTTTCTAATACTTAATTTATATATGTTTGCATGTTGTGGTGCTTTTGGCAACCTTAGGCCCAGAAGTGTCTTATCTTATTGTCTTGGCACAGAAGTAATGTTTACATCTCCTATAAACGGAGTATTGTGTCCACTAACACGTACATAAAAGAACAAACTAACAAGACATAGACCAAAGAAATTTTAATAAGCATTTAAATAAAGTTTCCCTGTCTCGTCTCGTGGAAATTAGAAGATACTTTCTCCTTCGTATTTTGGAGAAGAAGCAGTTAGCGTTATTCTTTTTCAGACTACTTCACCGAGCAGGATCACGAATTAAGAAGGTCAGCTTTAGGGATAAATAGAAAAAAATAACAAGAAATTGAAATGTAATTGTAATAAATGTGTGTGCGCAGTTAGCACCAACCCTTTTCAGGGTTTAACCGGCTTCCTCCGAAGGAGGAATGTTCATGATAGTATGAAATTCACAAGCGGTCCCCAGTCGCATGTATATCCCCGTTAGTGTAGATGACGACGTTAGGCTTTTGCAACTTTTTGCCGGGAGGTGTCGACGTCCTCCTACATACTGCACCTGGACTTCCCAAATTGGTCACCCATTTTAGTAATGACCAGGCTCAACGTTGCTTAGCCGGTGTGTCAACGTGATTATGCCGTATAATTGTAATAAATGGATTAAATTAGATAACATTATTATTTTTTTAAGAAAAATGTTACTGTATTTTCTCACACCCGAAACTATTTCCTTAGTAGTGCCTGATGGAATGTTGGAATGCGAGGGTGCATTGTGGACTTACATCTTTATAAAATATTTTTGGAAAATTCTCATGACAAGCCCTGCGGTTTTCACAGTCTAAAATATCTATATTTGAGCAAAATTATTTCAGTGTTCAGTAAAAATTATATTGAGACACAAACTGTTTTTTTTTTTATATAGAAAAAAGATGAAAAGATATAAGAAAAGTAGGAGGGATCGTTTGCTTGGATATTGAACTAACTACCATCTTGTTTGTTATTGGTATTACTATTTTTTGGTTATTATTATCGTTATTAATGCCTCGTATCAATAGTGCATGTGTAAATGAAAAATAAAACAATATGTTTGTCTATAAAACAAAATACAGCCAACAAGTTGTAGTTTACACGAATAGGAAAAACCGAAATATAATATTATGTGACGTCGGCACGAATATCTAAAATGAAGAAAAAATGTAATGAAAGTTTTGTTTTTCTTTTTTTTTAATAGGAGTCATCACTTACAAGGCCCAGAGGTCACTCGATGATAAATGGTAAAGAATGTACAGTAGTCAATGGGGCAAGATCATAGTTACCGTTAGTAGTGTAAATTTGGTAAATGGGATTTCTTAAGGGGGACGGCTCATCAAGAACTTGTGTACGTTGGACTTGAAGTCGACCATCTTGCAGTCAGCTGGAAAGCAGGCAAACAGACGAGCGTTCCGTGAGTTTACAGTTCTAATAAAGAAGCTTTGTTCATAGAATCTAGGTTTAGGTTTAGGTTCAGGTACGAATAAGAGTGGGGGAAATTATTGATAGTGTTTTCAACTAGACGAGGAGGATCAGAAATTGGAGTTCAGACGAGCACGTGTCATGAAAACAACGATAAAGCAGGGGCAGGCTCTCAACGTCTCTTCTGTTATAAAGAGTTTATAGGTAAGAGAAGACAGCATATCTTACGAGACTAAGAACAATAAACCCGTTTATTCTACGATATCAGATAGATTGAACGTCGAAATTCTCGCTTAAATCTTAGCTCACGCAGACATCAGTCCATATACACTTGATGACTCAAAACAAATGCATCAGTTTAATTGTGTAATGCTAAATTCAAGTGATCGGCCTAGACTAATAAACCCTCTTTGATAAGCTCTTACGACAAACATTCTCTCTAAAATTCAAATGAAAGATTTACATTAAAATTCTTATCTGAATTGTTAAAAAAACTGTTGGATGATTCTTCCGCTCTACAGAGTTCCACACTCCGCAGAGCGGAAGAATTATCCATCCACACTCCGTAGGGAATCGTTTACATGTATGAAAGCAAGATACGTCACAAGATGGATCACTGTTCCTATATATATGGCGTATCACTCAAAGTTGTTATTCTTCTGTTGGCAGTACAAAATCGGCTTCAAACTAACATAGTGCACAGTTCCTTCATTTTATTTACTACAGCCCCTTTTTCAGAGGAGAGACCTTGTTAGTATATCTCTATAGTATCTTTATTATAATGCTACGTGCTCGACTGAGCTCTAATTCCAACTCGTTCGCTGTACAATATAAACAGCAAAATCTGTTTAGCTGCAACAGCAACGAAACCATTGTCTGTGAAAAAGTTCCGTGCAAAAAAAGTTTATTGTCTAGAACCTGTTATCTGTGGAACAATATCATATGACTGCTTTTCAGCTGACTACAACATTTTCAAGGCCAATATAACCAAATATTTTATCAGTTATTTTAAGAACAAAACATTGCCCAAATACACTCATCGTTTCCAATGATGTTTTCTATTATTCAACTGGCAGTCTCAATAACCGTTTTTTTCCAACCCGCCTTATAGTCTTGATAAATAGTGGTACAATAGACACTATTACATTTAAATAAAAGCTTAACATTCGTATAGGCGTCTGTTTGTCTGTGGAAAGTTTTATATTTTCGATTTTTCATATCCATACGCATCCGCATAACACTTGATATATAATGTTTACGCTACGGAGTGACATGCCAATGTGTCAAGTGAGACTAAAGAGATAGAGATCAGCCTGACATCCATAAATGATTGCCTATTGATTAAATGACAGCTTAATGGTCTAGCGAGTGATTGGTGTAATTAAGATTGTTATTCTTAGGTAAGATGAAACTGCACTTTCCATATTCCTACCACGTGTTGGCAGACACGACGGCACACGATGATGCAACAAACGCCGCCAGGGGTGCTATTAGGAAGAACGATGAGAACTAGAATATAATAATATTTTACTATTAATTTTAGTACGTCACTATGGACGTCACTATTGTCAATAGTCAATAGTACGTCACTATTGACTATTGGTGAAGTTTTGCAAATCCTCTTTAGCGTTCTGTTTTTATTTATTGACTCTATTATTTAGAAAAATAAAACAATGAATCTTAAATACTTTACTAAAAAAATACGTAAATATCCCTAAGACATTCAAAGGTAAAACAGTAAACCTTTGTTCAAATTCTAACAATTATTCTTTAAACAGAAAAGAATCTACTGGTAATTGCATTAGTATCAGTTGTATGAGCAAAAGCTGGGTAAAAATAGTAAAGTACTTTCGATTAGATGTGTGACACCTGACGATCCAAAGGATCTTCATACTAAATTTAATGCAATTTTCACTGATACGTTTGGAAACTATACATTTGCTTGATCTGTGTAAGTCAATAGACATTCTTGTGTGTAGCGCGGTTGCTCAAGTGACAGTGACCGCCTCTCATGCAAGATGCTATGGTTTCTCGAGTCCTGGTGTGTTCAACTGATGAGCTCAAATTAGGACGGAACTGGTTTGTTAGCCGTCATGGCTCGTGGGGGATGCGACGTTGTTTAACTATGGAAATAATTATATAATCTCTCACATTCTGAAAATAATATATATATATATATATATATATATATATATATATATATATATATATATATATATATATATATATATATGCATACATGTATATATAATTATTCAAAACATCACATCAAAACACTAGGGTCTTTGGCCTTTTTTTTACAGCATATGTTCTAGATATACTTTTTATGGTTTTGGGGGGCTTTTATGGGGGGGGTCACCCTGTATTAAAGTTCAGGATGATATGTAAATATTCAGCAAATAGATCCGTACATGTCTGTGAACATTTTCATTTGCGATTATTTCTATGTGAATTTGTATGTTGCTGACACCTTTCCAGAAGCGATGACGCTCGCTGTGCTTGATTATGAATTCAAAAATGTGTCAAGAAGATAATTCAAAACGTTAAAAAAGAACGATTACGCAGAATCTTAGTGTATCACTATAATCCAAACACCAAATCCGGGCAATGCAGTGGTAAGGCTTTCCAGGCAAGGTTATAGTCAAAGTAGTCTGAGACTATATATATAGGTTACCGCAATTACAGCAGCATTTTATGTTGTTTTTTTTCTTTTGACAAAATTAATAGAGGTTATAAAAACCGAGAAGCGGGGGGGGCAATATTAACGAAAGTATACTTATCTTGCGAGACAACGCCAGATCAGAAGCACCAGCGTGCGGTTATGAAATCGTCTCGGTGTCAGCTACTATTTTGATCTTGTACTCTCCAACTGCTCCTTTTTACTATGCGTTTCTCAGGTTATACAGCATTGATTTCTAAAGTCACATCATAGTTGAAGGAGCAACCAGGAGTGTTTTACAAAAATCGCATCCAGAATTGCATTAAACGATATAAAAAAAAATCCAAGTGTAAGGAAAGGTCATTAATTGTGCACGTTTGTTGCTCCACTCCTATAAAAAATGTAATTCATGGACATTACTCATTGAACTCTCCTAATATATATATATATATAGATATATACATATATATATATATATATATATGGCTGCCCCGACGTTGTCCTGGAATTACTGAGGATAGACGAACGTAACACCCACCAAAATATATACTGTCATCAAAAATAGTGAAATGATACATATTTTTCATCAAAGCGGTTATTGCCTGCTCTAGTTAGGGACCATCATCACTGTACTGGGAGGAAGCTTCACATGCTTCTCTGCAGTGACATAGTCCACAATAGTTTGTAGTCTACATTGCACTGTAGAGAATCTATTAGTGATTTCATAAAAGTATCTGTACATTCGCATTAACATAAAACTGCAAAAGTCAAGTGTCATGATTCAATTGTGCTCAAAATAGAAACATTCATTTCTACTGCGCACATGTCTTATCTAACCAATTGTTGATTTTATGAAATTATTTTTACATAATCACATGAATCAAAGGTAACCGTATAAAAGTCAATTATCATGATTAAATTGTGCTCTAAATAGACATATTGATTTCGAACGTGATGTGTTAATAAAGAATCTACGGCGTATCGAATATGCTGGGCCTTTTTGCTTTTGTGCTGTGATAAACGCCTCAAATACACTTGTGATGTTAGGTTATATGAAAGAGTTAGTTTTTGACAAAAATCGGATTTCTTTCTATAATCGGATATTTCGATTATCGAGTTTTGATCTATTGGACGCATTCCGACACAAAACCTATGTAAGAACATTCACAGACACAAGTAACCTCGTGTCAAATTTGATTAAAATCGGCTTAGCCGTTTCCGAGTTAAAAGGGAACGAATTCACACATACAAAATTCCTTATTTATATATATATATATATATATATATATATATATATATATATATATATATATATATATATATATATATATATATATTGGCAGAATTTCATTATTCGCGCATATTTTATTGAAGAGGATCTTCGTTCTTCTTTTTATGATCTTTCTTTCGAATTTTTCTTGTTTTCGTACAAGGATTTTTGTTGTGGGATCCAAAGTTCTTATAAATTCCCCTAGTTTACCGAACGTTTTCGGTCCCGATTGACCATCGTAAGGGTTCTCCTTCCTGTGCATCCTACTTATTAAGTGATTTGTTCTCTGTCGTTTTACTGTTTTTATTACTAATTTACTATGTGTAGTTTCGCTAATTTGAATTTTTTTCCACCTAGTCTCCACCTATTCTAATACGATAAAGGTAAAGAGGAAGGAAAAAAATCAAATTAGCGAAACTACACATAGTAAATTAGTAATAAAAACAGTAAAACGATAGAGAACAAATCAATCAAAACTTTATTATTATTATTTATTCGAGGGTAAACAGTTAAATTTAGTCGCTACAAACAGTCATCTGTTTCACTCAATGAGACTTCGTTAGGTGACCCTGAACAAGTCGATGCCATAGAAAAAAGGAAAAGACTCAGCTCTTCAGAAAATAAACTATAAAAGTTGCGAGAAAATTGTTCTAAAATTACTACAGCTGGATTTATAGACGATATAAATTGGAAATAATTAAAGTTGGTCGTATTTTACTTGAACAGTGGAGTGTACTAGTGGGTGGGAGAACGTTTACTAGTCTGTTTATAAGCTAATTTTTGCGTGTCGAAAAAAAAGGGGGTTTCAAATGAGTTCGTTGACACAACAAGTCGCGTGTCAGGACGAGATGAAGAGGAAAAATATTAGCAAATGTTTTTTTTTATTGGATTGCACCTTATTTGCTAAAAACAATAAACATAGAAAATTAAAGTTTGAAAAATGTTTTTTAGATACATAGAATAAGGAAATTGGATATTGAGGCAGAAAAATGATATTATACTTTAAATTATACTTTAAATCTAAAATGAATGTTAAATCTTGAAATTGAAAATCCTGGTAGTAAGGAGGTAAAGAGAGCCACCGTGTGTCGTAATCCTTCCAAGATAAGGCGCGTCGATCAGCTCTGCCCAGATGTAATAACAGTCCATTTTAGGACGTACTTTACTCTTATAAAGAAAAATTATTGTATCGGCAGATAGTTACCCACGGGTGCATTAGAAAGAACCAACCATTTTTCCAGTCATCTTGGCAGTGAAACAATTTCAGTTTGGCCAGTTAAACAATTCGCTGAAATACAATTTTTCATTGGGTGAACAATATATATTGGAATATTTGGAATATTTTCTAAAATTCTATCGAAATCCAAAGTCCTTTACAATATAGTGCGATATTTAAAGCGAAGTTTTTCAAACAACAGTACTGATACTGACGTTAAAAAGTTAGGGAGTACAGATATTCGCAGCGAGACACCGGTTCACGAGGACGAGGATTGACGAGAACTGGCGAGACCACGTTTTTCTTTCTGTGTGAAATTTGGAGAATCGTTTACAGTTTTTTTTTTCTTGGGAGTGAGAAAAATCACGTGTTTACTCAACTGCAGTTTTCATATAAAATTACTTATTATACAGTTAACGATATAATCATGTTGACATACTGGTTCCCTTCTAGATAACCGAAGATAAGCAACGATGAACCTTGTAAATACCAGATGGGTGATAATTTGGGCATAATACGCGGTATATAGGATACTGGGACAATACTGCTGTCAAAGGAAAAGTTAGACGCCCTCTTCTCTCCGTGAGTCTGTGGGAGACCTCTGTGAAAAGTCGAGAAACTACTTCAGATCCCCCGATCAAAGTTACGTTAAGTAATGGAAAGCAAGTGACCGATGGAATACGGAATAAAATCAAGAATAATTCTGTTCATGGTTTTGTATTTCGTTGTGCTGGGCAGAGATTCATCTGGCTACAATAGTCAGGACTAACACTCAGTATGTGTACTGCTCGGACAGAAAGAAACTGCAAGCTAATGGTTGCACAACTGCAAAGAATGATGTGGCAATACATCGAATACTTTCGAGAAAATAGCATTAATGAGGTTGCGAATGATGAGCAACAATGAATTCACGAATACCTCAATGAAAGAGATAGGTGGAAAGTAATAGCCGTCAATGCCTGAGCCAGGCATGGCACAACTTGAATACAGTTTGTATAAGCTGTAGTTTGTCGCTTCTTTTTCTACGTACTTCACATTTCCTTATTTATATGCGTGCGTTTGACGTAACTTAGTCCCTTGTCTCTCAACGTCATTTCGTGGTAAGATGTAGTATAAGCTGACTTGCGGCTTGCCTGCTGTTCTTTGTACTGGTTTCTCTCTACAAAGGAATCTTTTGCATTACACGCAATAATGGAAACGCCGAGTCAACTCTGTTTCATTATTGTAATTGTGTTTATTGGACTTCAACGAAGTGGTTTGGTAACGCGTCGCCGAGTTCTCTTCACTAGCGCTTCATATTAGGGGGTGGGGTGCCTTTGCTACACCTTAAAACACGTGGTTATTCTAACTTCCAAGAACAAACTGTAAACGCTTCTCCAAATTTCACACGGAAAGGAAAACCTGGTGTATATATATATATATATATATATATATATATATATATATATATGTGTGTGTGTGTGTGTGTGTGTGTGTGTGTGTGTGTGCGTGCGTGTATGCGCTAGCCTTTTTATTAAAGTCGAGTTATACGTATTTCGCTGTGCTTTATTATTACAAAGGTCTAAGTCTATATAAAAATTCCACTAGATCTGGACTGTAGTTTTCGAAGTAAAAGTGGAAGAACACATAAAAGTAAATTATAATACAAATATCTGAAGAAAATCCAACAGAAAGTTGAAAAAAAAAACAGACAAAGAATACAAATAAACTCACGTATTATTTGGATAACTCAGACGTTAATCTCCCAATGTTTCAGCCAATGGCAGTTCTGACTTTATTCACGTGTGTCCTGTTCAACCATGTACTCTCCAGCCAAAGCTAAATATAAAGTAGTTTGCTCTCGTTCAATCATCAAGGCAATGGTAACAATAAAATAGCTTGTAATTGTATTAAATTAATTGTCTGTACCGAGGACTGAACTTTCAACCTAAAAGAAACCGTCACTTAGAACGTATTATTACTGATATTTAGCACTGATATTTGAAAATAGTTTTCCGTTGACGAGTCTCTAAAGTATGAATTTATGAGACTTAAATCTGTTTTAGTTTGAGGTTAGTAGTTATATAAATATAATATTTATTATGTATGGTATATATCAAATTTATTTCACTTCTGTAATAATACCAATCACTATAGAAGTCCTTTTCCCTCTTCAAGTTTTTCTCATTTCCAAGAACAAACTGTAAACCGTGAACCGGGGTCTTTCTGCAAGTCTTTGTACTCACTTTACGTTTTAACGTCGCCTCATGCCACTTTTCTGCTATCTACCCAGAGTGACTCGTTAATGAAAACATTTTTCGACACATATACCTATATATCTTTTTGTTTAGATTACTAATGTGTATATTTACTAGCCCATTCTCCTCGCTTAGTCGCTGTCGTAGGGCCTTATTATATAAGGCAATGACTTTCTGATGATTATTCAAAAACATACATATTTTGCTTGAAACATAGCAAAAATATTCTAAAGTTTTCAAATAAATCCTTACCAATAATTGAAATTTGAAGAGAGACTTCTCTCCGCTAAGCAATTCAGGTGTTCGAAGAAACAATAGTTCAAGCCCTGAAGTTTGAACAAAGGTGAAACACCATGTAATTCACGTTTAGTAACCTTTATCAATGCTCACTATTCTGTTTACTGTAATCGATAATCAGGCAATAAATATATGTCGTTGATAAAAGTTTTCTCTCTCTTAGAAACATATTTGGTTGGTTGGTTGTTTTGTTTTACGGCATATCAATCCTTTTCATGTTATTTAATGCCGAATCTGGTGATTTTGAAGAACGATTTTTTAATATAGTATATTTGTTTTTAAGTCATATTCTATTTAACCCATAGTTGGGACCTTAACAGGTGCTAACACTCTGAGTCAGAGTGAACCTGGGAGCAATGGCAATTAAAGGGTGGCTCCACACTCCCTAAGGCCTGAAAGCTGGGGCCGCACCATCGGATATAGTTTAAGGTCATATGCAGGACCAGAAACATATTTGGGATATGCGTTGAGAAAACTCAGCTTATAATTCTACAAAAATGTAATCGATTTTTTTTATATATCTGTTTTTTTTTTCCGTATAACTTAACACCAAAACCTGACCGGAAATGGATGCTATTTGCTGATAGCCTATCTTAGTTGTGGAAATCTAGACAACATTCAAAAAGTAAAGCATTCTTTCTCAATGTAATCTCTGGATTTAAAGCCCATTTAAAATGACCATTTATAATTGTAATATACGTATTATAAATAGCAGGGGTATTAGCGGTATAAATGTGGATGCGTATAATGGGCAGCCAGAAGATGCCAGTTTTAATAGAATAAGTTTAGAGTACTTGCAAAGAAGTCTGAACTGGTGTAGTAAACTTTATAGCCAGAAATATGTAGAAAGGCAGACGGCACTAAGCAAACAATGATTTAGATTGCGGTTAGCCTAGAGTTTAAACACAGCTTTAAGAAAAATATACTCTGACTTGAAACTGTGTATAGCTCGCCAGAAAAGTTATATCTACGAGACCATGGTTTTATTATTATGTCTCTGTGCAGTAACAGATGAATTTTGTGTAATTGTATCCAGTTTGGGAATCCACAATGGACATACGGAAATACAGAAATCGCAAAAGAGTATTGTTTCAACATCTGTTATTATAAAAGCTCTCAAGACAACAATATTGTATAGCGGGGTTGAGAGAGATGAGAATACAATTCGGATCGATGTAGAATTAGATGTATTTTTTAACTGGAATTGCTATTGGGTGTTGTTTAAGAGCTTAGACAACAAAAGAGAAGAATTACAAAGTGTAACAGCTTTCTTTTAAAACAATTCTTCTCTTCCCCTCTTTTTTTACCTCACACTCTTTCTCCCTTTTCATATTTCATGTATCTCTCCCTTGAATCTTTTTCTATTACTCCCTCTCTTTACCACCCACATTTCCATATCATGAGTACGATTTTGTACAAAAGATCCATAAGAAAGATCTCTAAATGCCGATACTTGTTCTTATGTTGACTCATAATGAATGAATATCATAAAATAATGTGATTATAAGCCGTGGGGATATATCAGCTTCTGTGTCCCGTGTAGTTTCTTACTATTAGGTTAGTACACACACGCAAAGTACATTTTATATAACATACAGTTATTCCTTACGTTTGCTAAAATCAAATCATTGTTTTGCAATTTAAAATATTCCACTTCATATAAATAATGCTTGTTTTAATATATGTTCTTTTATAAAAATGTGTGCCTCATTTCTATACCATAAACCCATATCCTCGAATTGCTTTGGATCTCGATCAGCAAGAGATTAGATAGTTTTTACTGTTACTTCAACCCAAATAAGGCATAGTGCCACATTGGCGTAATTGGCTACTATTTGGGAACAGATTTACAGGGATACTATGAAGGGTGTCGATCAGAAAGATATCTGTTTGCAATACACTTGAGGTTCTGTATGTCAATATAGTCGGGAAAGCGGGGACCCGAAAATGTTCGAGGAAGAATCTATTTGACTAGATGGCTTTACGGAATCTAGTTCTTTCTACAGTGTTAGGGTGGGATTTTGCTGCTTGGCGAGTTTGTCGAAAATATCTAGTTCGAGATGGTACAAATGTTTTTAGTTCATCAGCGCACGTTATTAAAATACTTGTAAAACACGCACAGAGATTCAACATTTCCGCGATGGAACAGAGTAAGTTTGGGTGCTAGTCCGGGACCTAATTTGGTTGGCTATTCTTTTTGCAAACCCTGTCTAGAAGTGAGAGACTAATAACAGATGCATCAGCGAAAATGTGGTAAAAATACTCCATGAATAAATGAATAGTGTTTTTGTATAGTTAAAGGAGACACCCATGTGCGAGTTGGAAGAAACAGAGATACTATTCTTAGATTCTAACTAGAAAGACGCGAAGAACAGATGTATACAAGGTGAAAGTATATGTGAAAATATTGGTCTAAAGCATAAATCTTTATTGATGTCTATCAAACAGAGTTTGAGTGAAAAACGAAGTATGTAGTTTGTGGTAATAAAATAGAAAGTCTGCAGAATGCGTGCATAATGCAACCGTGCCACTTTTTTTCTTTTTTTTTTTAGTAATCACACTTAGATGTTTCTTTTTATGGTTTGCCTGAAGTAATAAAAATGAATAAAATTAAAAATAACGTAAACGTTCCGACAGAAAATGTAAGAAATACTAGAATAGCATGACAGGTATGGATAAAACAGGAGAAAAAAAACAGGAAGCTTAATAAAAAAAAAAAGAATGCTATGCATAAGCATAACGAAATTAGCAAGAAAAAAAATTACGAAAACTTGCTGTAATAAAATAACCCACAAATATACCAAGGAACCATCTTGAACGGTAAGTAAAAAGCGCGAAGAATCTGAGTCCGTGAGTGAAGAATTGATCTAAAAAAAATAATAAACTTGAAGAATTGAAGGCGCGAAAGAGATAAGAGAGATCTCTCTTGCTAGTAATAAAAGAAATCAGTATCTTAGATATACGTAATAAAAAAAACTAGGAGAATTCCTTTTATGAACTTTCCAGAATAGGTGCAAGAAAATAGGGTGTGAAAAAAAAGTAAATGGATTAACAGATGACAAAATTAGAAGGGAGAAAATAGGCAAAGTGAATTTAAAAGTAAGGCAACGAAACTAAATTAATGGACGAAGGAAACACGTATGAAATGGAAAACATACGTGAAAGTAACCAGAGTTAATAAGGAAAGTACAGGGCGTTGGAAGTAGAACGCAGAATGAACTGAGTTAAATTGATGCGTGGAAATCCATTAAGAAGAAAGAAGGGGAGAGACATAGAAGACCACATTAATGAACAATAGAAAAAGTGACATGCAAAAATGGAGCTAATTGAAGATGAGAAATCGATTGTAGAAATATGAAAATAAGCAACCAGAAGAACTAAAGTGAATTGGTGGGCGACGAAAAGATGACGTGCGTAATAAAAGGGAAAATAAACTAAAAAAAAAAAAGACCGGTTCTGGTGGTTACGGAAGACGAAAAGAAAAATGCTGCTAGAAAGACTAAGAATACAATTAATCGATACCGAATAAATATGAGAGATCAAGTAAATTGAAAGTAGGCCGAACTGTCGAATGGAGATCAAGATTAATGGTGCTCTTGGTTACAATGACCATTCAGCCGGATTGCTCTCTAAGTAGTTCTGTGTCCATATCGCGTTGGAAAAAATCCGTATAACTTGTGAATTGACGCAACTTAGCCGGGGAGTTGGGTGATTGGTACCCCGAAACAAAGAAGACTAGCCGTAACCACTGACCCCCCCCACACACACACACTAATAAATATCAATGTGTATTTATTTGTATATAAATATTCGGACAGTGTTTGCCTACAAACAAATTGAATTTTTAATTGATTTATCTTTATCTATGAAATTGAATCGTCCAACATCTGTTAAAACAGTGAGTCCTTGAATTTCAGATGAGTGAAACCTCATTATTTACATTTGATTGAGTTTAGTTTTGTGTAACATATTTTTCTATTAAAAAAGTATATTTATATTCTGCCTTCATTGTGACGATCGTAATATCCAATATTAATTTACACAATAATATCGTTATATTTTCTATCACTATTATTATTATTATTATTATTATTAGTAGTAGTAGTAGTAGTAGTAGTAGTAGTAGTAGTAGTAGTCTTGATGGCGTTTGTTTATTTATCTATTTACTTATTTATTCTTAATCAACCTCAAGCAGGCACTGCTATTTCCTCCCTCACCACTAACTCAAATTATATGCTAAATATTTATAGTGATTAATTCTCCTAACATTTCCTTATCTGCATTTCATTTCCTAGCATTGTTCTATATCCAACTGTCTTTTTTTATCTCAATGTAAACTAGATATTAATATTATATTTTCTTCATAATTTAATTCATAATCTCACGATCTCACAAAACCAGAATTTTCTTTATCGATCCTAATTTTAAATTATATTTATATAGTATTCAGCATTCAAACAATAACACTAAAAAATTAACATAATGTTTCCTCTTGTTGTGTGTCAGTAACGTGGTTAATGCGGTACTGTGGACTAAAAGGTAGATCGGTACGTTTTAGGTGCAGGCCGGCTAACGCGGGTTAACACCCCCACACATACACCCATATATATAGAAACACACATGGGGATTTTTAGTAGTAGAGACAGAAAGAGGAGAGAATCGATGAGAGTGGAAGTTTGATGGACCGTTTCGAGACCAGAAGGGCCAGATGAAAGATGCGTCGACGAAAATGCAAAAAATCTTGAATCAACAATGTGAGGACCCCCTACTTCACTTGTAGACGAAATATAGAGATCCTTGTCAGAAAAGACGCGTCATGTTTTCATCTTAGATGATCGTTACAGCTCACCCACCAGTGACGGGAAGAACTGCACTCCAGAAAAGACAAGATAACAAGAAAAGGTATGGTAAACGCTTATCCCGTATATTTATACATATACATACGCACGCACAACACACACACACACACACACACATGCGTGCGCAGGTTAAGAACTACTAAGGTTGATACGCAACTCGACTGTATAAATATATATATAATAATATGTGAAAGGATGCACGCCGACGAGGAGACAATTACAATATCCACTGGACGATTTCAAAGAGGATATTAGAACACCCACACATACATTCGAGCAATAAGCACATTGCCACGGTCATATAGACATTATTATATATAATAAAAAGAAAACAGAACATACCATGAAGTAATTTTGTAAAAAAAAAAGGCAAGACAAAACAGATCACACTCTGATTAAATCATCAAAGAAACAGAGAGCAAAAGATTTTAAGATCTTATATAAAAGTTCCCAACATAACCAATCCTCTACGAGTGTTAACCATTATGAATGCTCAAGCTCTAGTAAGCTCTAGGAAATTTTTTGACTCTTATCCTTGCTATCATTTCTGCCTCGGGAAATGTAATTTATCTTTGGATACTTGATTTTCATCAAAGTCAGAATACATACATATATATATATATATATGTATGTATATATATATATATATAAAATTTATCTTTACATTAGCAGTAGTTTGTTGCGACACAGTCATGAGCATATTTCGGTCTACTACTATTAACTAACTAGAGACCTCTTCGAGCAACAACCCTTATTTTCGAAAACGGAATTCTAAAATCTATTTTCTAAAGTAAGAGTTGTTGCCTGAAGAGGTCTCTAATTAGTAAATACCAGTAGACCGAAACAGTCTCATGATTGTGTAGCAACAAGCTACTGCTTATATAAAGACAAATTTAAAATGTAACTTGCTCTACTGCTGTATTGAGCACTCTTGTATAAACCTCGTTATTTTTCACTGTTTACCCTACCTTTGAAAAATAGCAACCTCAAATTATATTTAAATTATATATATATATATATATATATATATATATATATATATATATCACGTATATACTGTCAATATTAATTGGATTTCGCTCATAAGGAATTTATGAGAACGATATATCTTTAAAACTAATCCGAATCCTATTCACCAAATCCTTCTCTTGCTGATACAAACCGACGGCAATGCAGACATTAATTAACAATAACAATAACATCTATTGTATCCCTTCATCTTTAATGATTCCTAACGTTGCAGGATTTGTCAAGTAATCACATACTTGAGAATATGAGTGTAAGTAATACGATACTGTAATTAAATGTTTGTTTGTTAATAAACATGCCTAGCCATAATATATTTTCATAAATCCGAAAGTGTGGGTTAAGATCAAAGTGTAGTAATATTTCCCAGTATCCCAGTGAAATAAGATAATACACACACACACACACACACACACACACACATATATATATATATATACATATATATATATATATATATATATATATATATATATATATATAAATTACAATAAGTTTACCAAGGTAATCAAAAAGGTAAACTTAAAATATATTATAAATATTAAAGCGTTAATATTTACAAGTAAAGTAATCTCAACCAGATGTAAAAGCTCAATAAAACTCAAAATGAAATAGATCTTATAATATAATACTTTTACATGCAAAATCCGATCCCGCATTTTGCTAATTCCTGCTCTCTGATTAGAAGGAGAATATTTCTTCGAAACTCCGCGGATTAAGGACTATCCACTTATCTTGTGCTTCCTTTTTAAAATTAAATGTTTTTAACTCTTTTTCAAGATGTCTTTTAACATGTTTTATTAATCATTTGTTCATATATATATATATATATATATATATATATATATATAATTTTCAGATTTTGAGAGATTATATATATTATAAATATATATATATGTGTGTGTGTATGCACTATATATATATATTAGGGTAGGTCGATTTTGAAACCACGGCAAGACTGAGGTAGAGAAAGTTGCTAAATAACATTTATAACAACACTGCAAAATATTTTTTCCCAAAACCTCGTAATTTTTTGAGCAAATGAATTTAAAGATTGAAAATTTTCAATATCCTGGCTGTACATCGCTGAATGCCGGTGTTAAATGAAAGAATAAGCATGTCATATTAATACCGCTTCTTTTTAAGAAAAAATATGAAGAAAGTATAACCAATATTTTTTAAATTTGTTTGTTATGTATGTTATCTTCAGAAAACTTAATGAGTGCCGGAAAAAAAGAAACTCTGCTAAAGATTTCATTTAAAATAAATTTTAAAAATTTATAACAAGGGCTTTATTTTACCCGGTTCATCTTTCCTTCAACACCGTCTACTAATTTGTTTCATTTTCTCGCTCGCTCGCTCGCTCACGTGTGTTGTGTTTACTCTTTAGTAACAGGCTGATTTCAAATACAAAAACTACATTTTGCATTTTATATCTAAGCACATTTTAATTAATAAGAGAAAGAAATATATATTTTATATCTTTGTGCTATTTGACAGGTTTTTTTAATTAAAAATAACATTTTTCTACGCAAGGCTATTTGTGTGTGAATTAATCGACTTGTGTTTTTAAACTGTTTTCGGTGAGTAAAACCATTATTATTTTTTTATATATATTTATCTATTTTTCCTAATTTAAATTAATAATTTTCTTTTTTCTATTTCTTACAATATCATTTAATATATTTTTGCAGATATTTTTCTAACAATGAGTCGAAAACGAAGTATTTCTACACGCAGTACTGATTCTACAAAATTTGCAGGCCCACCTTCTCCATTAAAAACTACAGAACCCCCTACTTTCCGTCAAGTTATTAAATATAGTTACTTTATGGAGAAATCTCAGCCAACTCTAAATGCATTTTCTCTTTCGAAATTAATGGCAAATGAAATTGTGGATATTTGGAAGGCAGTAAATCCCCGTTTGCCCCTATTGACTGAAAAATGGATTATATATAAAGTGCAAGATACTTGCTTTAGAAAAGTTAAGCAAATAAACAGAAAATCCTTATCAAAAGTCGCTAAAAATATTCTGGTCGAAAAACTTGACAAATTATTTGACATTTCATCGTGTTCATGTGATTTACCACTTGCAAGATGTAGTGACAAAAATGTTAAATGCAGAAAAGAAAATTGTCAAGCAAAGCACATAGTGTGTACCTGTTCTATCACAAAGAAGGTAAGTTTACTTTTATTTATTTTAATTTTCAATTATTTGTTTTTATTTTTAAAAAAGTTAATGTCTATATCATACATATCTTAAATTAAATGAATTTCGATACTTGTAATCATATTAATTACAAGTATCGAAATTCATTTAATTTAAGATATGTATGATATAGACATTAACCAAATGAGAAAATTTCTTACAATTTTGTATATGTAAAATAGCATTATTTCTAAAACCAGAGAAGAATAGAATTAACATTTGTCAAATTGTATATTTCAGGTTCCTCTGGAAGATCGAGAATATTTGAAGGACCAAAGAAATAAAATTGGACCCAAAGGCAATTTTCAACTGGGACCTGTTGATACAGCAGCAGTAGCAAAATCTAAAAAGTTTTTTGTGTCAAGAGAAAAGCAAGTTGATTCATCCCCTCCTGTTGCTTCAACATCCCAAGACCAAAATATTCTTCCTTCAGAAAATAGTGATGAAACAGATGAAAGTTTTGAACCAGAGGGAGAATGCAAGAGTATTTACAGCCTTATAAAAATTCCACGTTATGCAATTGAACTCATCAGGGGTGATGTCTCGTCCAATTTAGGAGCAAGTCTCGCAAATGCTTTTCTTTTAGATCTGCAGGCTGTGGGCCTTCTGAAACCAAACATTGATTTAAAAAATATTTTTTTGGACAAATCCAAAATTGATAGGGAAAAAGAAAGAACAAAAAATAGTGCCTATCAAAAGCATAATGAAAAAATTAGCAATCTTATCTGCATTGGTGTCGATGGGAAACACGACAAAGATACATTATTTTACCAAGAAACTGTTGATGATAAAGGGAACAAAATACAAAGAAAATCTAAAAGACAAGAACATCATTTGACTTTTACAAAAGAGATGGGATGCGGAAGTAATGGGAAATACCTTACTCATAGAGTGATCCCCACTGTTGGAGCCACAGGTGCTGTTCTGGCAAATGAGGTGTTCCAAGTGTTAAAACAATATGAAAGTGTTCAAACACTAAAGGCTGTCCTTTTGGACAACACTAGCACCAACACAGGATGCAAATCAGGACTAGTCTCTTCCTTAGAAGATAAAATCAAAAGGAAACTACACACAATTGGATGTTCCCTCCATCAGAATGAGCTCCCTTTTAGAGCAATATTTAAATCCATTGATGGAAGTGGCAAAAGCCCAACATCTTTTACAGGCCCACTTGGAAAATTATGTGCCAGCAATCAACATCATTTGCCCCAAGTTAACTTTTTACAAGTGAGTAGTCCTTTAGAGACTATTTACTCTAAATTAACAGAAAATAAGGATCTATCTGGTGACCAGAGATTACTGTTAGAATATTCAGTAGGAATTTCGAGGGGCAAAGTAAATCCTAAGTATGCAGCCTGGAGGATCGGACCATTGAATCAGTCAAGATGGCTTACTCTGGCAATCAGATTAATGTGCATATGGACACGAAAAAGTTATGCAACAGAATTAACCACAAAAATGCACAATCTGATTAAATTCATTGTCCAAGTCTATGCAGTTTGCTGGTTTGAAATTAAATTAGATAACAAATTTCATAACCAGCAACTGTATATTTTTAACATGATTGGGCAAATAAAAAAGCAGCCATCAGAAATTCAAGAAATAGCATTGAAAAACCTTAAATTCAACGCTTTTGCCCTTTTGCCTGAAAATATTATTTTCTCAATGATAAAATCTAATGAATTGGAAGTGAGAGAAGAAGCTATTAAAAGAATTTTAACCATAAGGTAAGTAAACATTTGTTCATATAAAACTGATCAAATTGTTTACACTGATTTATACATTCATTTTAACAAAAAATTTAATTAAAATAAAAATTGTGTTTATTTGTTGAATTCAATATAATAATTTCTTTTTTTTCAGGAATGGGGAACCATCGAAAAAGCGTCTGAAAAAAATTTCAGATATAAATTTTAATGCTTCACATTGGTCGGATTTGATAGACCTTTCTCAAAATGGAGTGTCAGAGCCAGCTTTGACTGAAGACTTATCAGACAATGAACTTCGCGAATTCTTGATGAGTGGTAGAAAGCCAGATTTGCCTGATTTGCCTGCTCATTCACAAAGTGTTGAAAGGGCTGTGAAGTTGACATCAGAAGCCTGCCATTCAGTCTATGGACTTGAAGCAAGACATAGACATATTATTGCTAAAATTTTATGCCATGAAATGAGGCCATTTTTTGCTTCAAAAGGGGCTTATAGAGAGACCTTTGACATTATGTTACAAAAATAGTTTGATTTTTGTACTTTTTTCCCTAGAAGTAAGAAATGTTTTGGATTTGTTTAAATTTTTTTCCCCCCAAACAATTAAAACTTTTCTTCTTTTTATTGACAACAAAAAATTCAATTCTTTTTACAATTTTTTTATAATTATAACACACAGTAAGGTAAAATATGCCATTTCCAAAAAAAATGGGGGGGTGCAGTTATAAATTTTTTAATATTTACCATACCAGTTATTATATAGTTTATTTAAATAAATA
>NC_136497.1:86495469-86565469 GCF_053919585.1 Euprymna scolopes | reverse complement strand
CCTTTTTTTTTAAATTCTCTCATATTTTATTAAGTCATAAACGTTCGCTAACAATACACTAAACTGCTTTGTCATTCTTTTGTTTTGTCTGCTGAACCTATCTCTACGTAGCCAATGTCCCATAATCAATATTATCTAGTTCTTTCGACTTTATTTTCTTAATACACTCCTTCCCATCTTATTATGGACTGAATTTTTAATATTGTTACATAATGTTGCATAATGCACAGCTCATGCCGGCTAGCAATAACATCAGCTAATGCTAATTTTAGTAAGGGTAAAACTAAAATCAAAGTGAAACACATGTCATCTAAGATATCCAGTTGAAAGAAACGAGGGTTTTTCGCTCTGTTTGTCTAAGGGAGTCGCGCATGACAACTCAGGTGAAATTCTGTAATAACTGAAAGGAACACTTTGATAATCATCAAGGGTGGAATGTCTTATAACATCTCTGTATGCGGTGTTCCCCCATTTATCCTTAAAAATATTGTTAACTAATTAACTAAGAGGATACTGTGTGCTCTTTCTCCCTCCCCCTCCTCTCTCTCTCTCCTATGTAAAATATTTCATCCCTATTATTTGTACGCTTGAGAAAGTCATAAATGAAAATGAAAAACAATAAACTCAGGTAAAAAGGACGTTTAAAAACCTAATGCATTTCAATGTGACGTAACCCTACATTGTTAAAGTTGTAATACCAAAATGTGTGTGCCATTGCTAAGTTGTTACTCATCAAAGCTAGCAATACTCACAGGTCCACTCTGATTGAGAATTTGAATATGTATTCTGATCCATTGTTTGTTTAAATAGAAACTATTGTTCAGATATTATTTATTTTGAAAACATACGCCGCCGATATAAATTGATATAGGAACTGATTTTATACAAAACAAAATGTAAACTGTCGGCATAAAATAATCCACAGGCGGTTCACATGTCGTCAAACCCGACACTCAGCTAACTTAAATACGGTATTTCCTATGTACTTTAATTTATTGTTTCATATCTTTTCTTGGCTCACAAAGTCAATCTATTCAACCGATTTTCTATTTTGGCCTCTTCCCCGCTTTTCCTCTTCACTCGTCAATTCTGTCTTTTCGGTAGTTTCCATTTTCCGGTGCTCCTTTATATTCACAGTCTGCATTTATTTTCTTCTATTAGTAGTCTTTGAAGTCCTTATCTACTATTGTCCTTTGCTCTTAGCCTATCAATTATATATCAGAAGCCAACTTTTACATTAGCTGGTAACTTTCCTCCTTTTTTTTTTTACTTCTTTTGGTGATCTTTTTTCATTGTATTTCTACTTTGAAGGGTTCTTTGAGGATTTTCTTTTATTTAATAGTTTCCAGTCGTGTCCCCGCCTTTTGATTTCTAAGTACGCCAATACAATGGCCTTATCTTCCACATACTTTTATTATTGTTCTCTGTCTCTCTCTGTCTCTCTCTCTCTTTCGCTCTATCTATGTTTGTATTCTGTTTTTAGAATGTACCCTCACTTCTTTTCTTCAAATATAATTCCAGTTTACTTATTCAAATGTTCACCTATTTCTTCTTCCTGCTTTTTACGTTGATCCTCCTCAATCTTTCGTCAGATGCGACCCGATCAGGCTGTTATCATATATTTTACCTTTGCCTTTGAAAAATATCGAACGCATTTGCCAAAGTAATAAAAAACAGAAACAATAACAGCCATATATAAAATACACAAGCAATACGCCATCTAGATATTACTAGTAAATATAAAAAGAACTTAAAGTACCAAACATTTTGCAAGATTTCTAGATTCCACATTAAATACACTAAAAAGGCTTAATACGCCGAAGAATGATAGAAGCCAGCTACACATAATAACTAAGTATTTGAAAATAAAACGAATATGAGCCATAAAATTGTATTTCTAAAATTACTGTATCCGACATTAAATAAACCAAAAAGTGTTGATATGCCGTAAAACAAAACAACAAAACCAAACCAAACATCAGAAATAAATATTTGACTTCAAGCTTGAAACTGTTTTTTTTTAATTTTTTTTTCTCAAATTACTGGATTCAGCATTAAATGGCCTCAGAAATGTAGATATGTGGTTTAAGCAAAATAACTAAATAAAAAAATCGTCAAATCTTTCTTACCTTCCTGGCATGTTTACTAATAGAAAATATATTTAATTAATAACAAAAAAAGTAAAGTAAAGCTTCCTATTTTTTAACTAAAACATTTAAAGAGCTACGAAGATGGGAATGGTAACATTGAAAACGGGCAACCTTCTGTGCACTGGAATTTATTTTTCTGCAGAGTCCAAACCATCGTTGATGCAATTTTACCAGAACTTTAATGACGCTATTCTGATTCTGACGTGCGTCCATAAAAGAGGTCGCCTTTGAGAGTCTTAAATCTTCAATATTTGCAAAAAAGTGATGTGACTTTCAGATCATGAATGCATAAGTTCAGTTATCATAACAATGCTATTTGCAATCCCCAGAAAAAAAATAGGAGACATTAGTTTTGAAAGCCTCTTTGTATTAATACTCATGTGTTTTATATTGCAAATATAAGCGGCTTTCCATATATTATCGTCTGCGCTTAGAAGTAGACGATTTGTCGCAATTTTATGAAAACCAGTTACAAATAGTTAACTCCGAAAAGATAAATAAAATTGGTGCAAAATTGTTCTGGCTGGAAAATTAAGTTTGATGGTTCTATGATAAATAGGCTTATATTTCACTATAAAACAACCCCTAAGAAAGGAACTGAACATTTTTCTTTTCTCCTTTTAAAAAAGAACATATAATACTATTTTGTTCATAATTAAAAACATATGATACATGTAGAATAAAAGTATTTAAACAAAGATTAATAATATTTTTTTTAATCTTTAACAAAAATATAAACAATGTTTTCCTTTGCAATATTTTTTAAGATTAAAACCATAATTAAATGTTAGGTATTCCAATGAAAACAAAATTGCATAGATAATAATAATAATAATAATAATAATAATAATAATAATAATAATAATAATAATAACGATAATGAAAACGAATGAAATATTAAGGAACCCCCTTGAATACGAAGAATAATACAAGACAATATAACGAATAAGCGTTACAGGGAATGAAGAACACCGAAACTGCATATCTACAAGTTCTACCCCCCCATCATGCATCCCCCCATTACTTCATCACCGTTCCCCCCATAAAAAGTGATACCAAAGGGCCGAGAAGTGTCAATAAAGACTGAACGACAGAGGAACGAGCGCCAACCGGATCTCGGCTGGACAAGCGCAAACAGAACTGGGACCTTGGGGAGGCTGAGTGTCACTCAAATTCCAGTATAAACCAATGCACTACCAGCGAGAAATCAATTGTAAGCGACTGTTGCGATGATGCTAATTCATTTGCAAATGCTATCGAAGGAGGTGGAGAGAGCTGGACGTCTGGGGAGACTTATTGTCACTCAGCTACCAGACAACACCACAGGTTTCCAATCAGATCGTTTGTTGACTTGTGTGAAAGCTCCATGTGAGCCAATAATAATAATAATAATAATAATAATAATAATAATAATAATAATAATAATAATAATTCTGATTCTGTTTATCAACGTCTCCCTTAAAAGGATGGAGTTAATTTCCAGAGGATTTCCCTCAATCCCTGCTCCAAACCAGGAGCTTCAAAGATCAAGAGTTTTCTTAAGGATGTTGGTGGCACCTGAAATAGCAGAAGTCTGAAGGCCGCCTAAAACATCGGGGATTCGTAGATTTTTTCAATTGTTCTTCCAGACGACTTGATACTACTCCTAGCGTACCAACTACGATCAGGATTATTTGTGTTTGAACTCCGTGTATACGCCTTATCTCCAATGCTAAGTGAGCATAATTGCTCCACTTCTCGCTCTCCTTCTCTCTCACATTCCTGTCCCAGGGTACTGAAAAGTCTACAATCTGCTAGTTTTTGGAGACTTTGTCAATGGCAACTAAATCCGGACGATGATGTTCCAATTGCTTGGTGGTTGTGACACTTGTGTCCCACCATACCTCTACATTTCCATCCTCACTTGTTCTCACTTCATCAGGCACCTACTCAAACCACTTTCCAGCACACTTCACTTCAACTTTCTTACAAGCTTCTCAGTATATCCGGAGTCCCATACGATCATGTCTTTTGCGGTACTCTCTCTGGGCTAATCAACTACATTATGCTGCAGGGTGCACAATTGACTCTGAGCTCTTACCACAACTCCGGCATTCTCTTGCAACTTCCTCTCCTAGAACCACTTTTTTAACAATCGTGTTCCTAATGCCTGCTCTTGTGCTGCACAAACAAAAGCTTCAGTACTCTTAGCCAGATACCCAGCTCTTAGCTATTGCCATGATCTTTCATCAGCCACTTCTCCTATATCCTATATATATGTTTGATAAGGAAGCAATGCAGAATGCAAAGAGAAAGAAGAGGAATCTGAGTGCAGCATGGATCGATTAGAGAAATGCTTAGGATATGGTTCCTCATTCATAGAAACGTGAAACACTATTGATGATGAAGGTGGCTGGGAATGTGGTAGGGCTTTTGGAGACAAGAATGGCTCAATGGAAAGTGGTGCTGACAGCAAACAGAGAGGTGCTGTGGCAGGTTGGCATTAAACCTGGAATATTCCAAGGAGATTCGTTATCTCCCCTTCTTTTTGTAATGATAATGATGCCACTGAGCATCCTTTTGAAGAGAGAGAAAGTGGGATATAACTTTGAATCTGGTGGAAGACGCCTCAACCATTTGCTGTTTTTTGGATGACTTGAAAATATTCGGTAGAAATGAAAAGGAAATGGAGAGACTGGTAGAGCTCGTAGGGACATACTCGGAAGATATCGGGATGGAGTTTGGGATTAGTAAATGTGCGGTGCTGGTGATGAATAGGGGAGTAAAGGTTCATTCGAATGGAATAGTGCTGCCAAATGGAGACATTATGAAGGAAATAGAAGATACAGGGTATAAGTATTTGTGAGTGTTGACGAGTGTGGGCATCATGAACAGAGAAATGAAGGAGAAAGTCAGGAAGGAGTATCTTAGAAGAGTGAAACTAATTGCGAAGTCGAAACTATCGCGGAAACCTAATGAAAGCAGTAAATGCATGGGCAGTCAGTGTTTTAAGATACAGTGCGGGAATTTTAGAATGGTCTGACAAGGAGTTGCATGCCATGAATATCAAAACAAGAACAGTTTTAGCAATTTTTGGTATATTTAACATTCGAAATAGAGTAGCGAGGCTGTATCGAAAGAGGAAAGGCGGTGGGAGAGGATTGAAAAGTGTAAAAGATTGTGTTAGAACTGACGAGGTATCGTTGAGGGAGCATGTGGTTAGAAGTGAGAAGTGGATGCTTAAGGTTGTTGCCAATGAAGTGGAGGTATGTGAGATCAAGGCTGATTATGTAAAACGTATGGATAGAGAAAGGGCAGAGAAACTGGCTAAGATTGGTTGGTTGTTTTTGTTTTACGGCATATCAACCGTTTTCAGGTTATTTAATGCCCAATCCAGTGATTTTGAAGAAAAAAATTTTAATAGAAGTTATTTGTTTTTTCAAGTCGGTTTCTATTTAACCCATAATTGGGACCCTAACAGGTACTACCACTCCGGGTCAGAGTGGACCTGAGAGCAATAGCAATTAAAGGCTCCACGCCTCAAAAGCCCTCAAGCTGGGGTCTCACCATCGGATATAGTTTAAGGTCATATCCAGGACCAACTGGCTAGGAAGAAAATGCACGGAATGTTCTTACATGATGATGATGATGATGACGACGACGACGAGAAAAAGAAGAAGAAGAAGAAGACGACGAAGAAGAAGAATTGGAGTTGTTTAAAAGAATTGACAGCATTCTTGTGAGTAATGACACGGACTGACAATCTGGGTGTCACAAGTTCGAATCCAGTTCGTTCTACAAAAATAGTTTTTACTTAAGATGTTAGAACCCTTAGACCCTGATGTCTTTCTAGGGAGAATTTTGACTAGATGAATATCGGTGGAATACATTGCCAGCAGTAGAATCTTCGGATTCATAAGATACGATGATGAAAATAGTTTTTTAAAAAAATTACATGAAACTATAAAGCATAAAGGAAGAAAACTGCTACATAATTGTATTGTACTCTTGCAAACATACACGTGCTCCGCACGGGACGTTGCTGTACGCTCGAGAATCCGCTTTGCGGGTACCCGAGCATAGAGCGAAGTCCCGACCTTCACCTTCACCTTCTAAAATGGTGTGCACCATGCCAGGCTTATTCATAATCTGTGTAATAGAGTGGCTGTAGAAGATATGGTATGACGTTGACCATTGACCTTTACCTAGGAAAATGATGTGCACTATGCGTAGGTGGGGGAACCATCATTATGCCAGGTTTGGTCATGATCGGTCCAATGGCGTGAGTTGTTGGAGAGTATGTAAACATAGGTTATAACTTTGACCTTTGACCTTGAAAAATGCTGTGCACAATCCCTAGGAGGAGGGGGGGGCATCCTCATGTCAGTTTTTGTCATGGTCGGCCAACTGGTGTTGGCTGTTAAAGAACTATGCACACACACACACACACGAATACTACTATTATAATATTTAGATGAGCAGCCCATTTTTTCCGAGGGAGAACATCAGCAATGGAAAAATCTACCTTGGCATATACTGTGGATAAGAGAAAAACCATTGTAAACATGTTTTCTAAAATTCAGTATTAAAAACATAAACAACATTGTTGAAATAGTTTTGTTCACTGAAAGAACGTAGTCTTGCTCTGGTGTTCTCCTTATCGATGTTCTGTTGATGGGAAAATGTAATTTACGCTCACAACAAGGAAATCATGGTACAAAGACCATAACATAATTACATACTTAATAAAGGATCGAATAAATCTCTTGTCGAATATATAGGCGGATTTTAAGATAACCACTCGATAAGAGCAGTTAAGCTCCATTGCGTACCGCAACAGTAGTCCTAAATATGTTGTACATAATATTAGAATAGTTTACTGTAATAAAATACGGTCTCTACAAATACATATGCTGTTTGTATGTGCTGGTGCATAAGGGAATAACCTGAAAATATAAGAATAATCCCGTCTTATATTCCGGTTCCCAAATTAAAGGGAATTACAACAGAAATTAAACCAAACGAAATTCTCATTAATAGCTTAATCTTTAAGGAGAAATCGGCTCAGAAAGATTTTGATCATTCTTTCTCATTAACTCTTTTCTGAAGTTCATAGATTAGATCCATTGAACATTCCACGTGTCGTAAAATCGATATTTTCTATCCCACCAAACATGTTTTCAAGACTTGAAAAATTCTCTATTTTTTTTAAATTTTATTTCAGACCATGTATCGAGTACTGTTGCCATGTTTGACATAGATGTACCATAGGAGTGTGCTTAATAGAGTGTAAATACGTATCTGTAACTTGATTGGCTTCATACTTTTTTCTTATGTGTACCATTTCTCTCACAGATGTGATGTTGCTAGTCTCAGACTTTTCTATAAGAAAACGAAGTAGCATGTGTCCTTCAGAATTGCCAAGTAAATTCCCCGCATCCTTTGTTCTTACTATTTAAACTCGTTGATTAACTAGTCTCAATTAATTCGCTGTTTTGTTATCTGATTGTAATACGGTTTCTTGTCCAGTTAATCTTTCGAAAAAGACTTCGTAGACTTTAGGTACTTTCTGACTCCTGAGATTTTTTCCTCCCAACTATAGGCTTTGTATTACCAAGTCTATGAAAAACTCACCCAGATATTTAATAACTAACAATATATATATATATATATATATATATATATATATATATATATATATATATATACACTAGCAAAAGTACCTGTCGTCGACTGGGTTCAAAAACAGCCTACAGAAAATGGACTCTGATTTATGAAAGTATGATAGGTTATGAAAAGAAAGGGTTGTAAAGAGATAGCTTCGAATTCGGAGGTATCAAAACGAAACAAAATATGATGAAAATAAAAATAAAATAGATAAACCCCATAATGTATTATACCATACCTGTTCACACTGAAACACTTATCACAATATTCTGTGGATCTATATTAAAAAACCTTGTTAAACTTTGTGACATATTTCCATTCTATGGAGGTCAGGCGTGAACGAACACTCCATAATTTTATTATATCATGTTTCTTCAAACTGAAACAAAGTATACTTACGCAGGTAGATATAAAAAGTCTTTATTAAAGTTTGTGCCTATTTCCATTCTATGGAGGCCAGGCGCGAACGCAGACCCCACAATTTTATTATGCTATCCCTATTTAAGTTAAAACATACTTATCAAAGGATTATTATGTACATCTATATCAAAAACACTTGTAAACGTTTTTTTTTAATTTTTAAATTTTTTATTTCCATACTTTGTAGACCAGGCGCGAACGCAGACCCCACAATTTTAATGAACCACCGTTCTGCCAGATCAAACATACACATTCCTGTGTCTCGATATATCTTCTCTCATTATATGGAATCAGTTTTTTTTTTAAATAGTGGACCATATAGGAGCCTATTCGTGACCAGACACACACACACATACACACACACACAGTCAGCTTTATATTATAGAAGATATATATATATATATATATATATATATATATATATATGTATCTGTCTGTCTGTGTATCTGTATATATATATATATATATATATATATATATATATATATATATATATATATATATATATATAGCTTAGAGTGTTAGGAGAATGGAGTAAATTCAATTCTATGTGTGTGTATCTGTCTGTCTGTGTATCTGTATATATATATATATATATATATATATATATATATATATATAGCTTAGAGTGTTAGGAGAATGGAGTAAATTCAATTCTATAAGAAGAGATTTATCGGGATAATTTCATTGGAGCTTATATAGGAAACAATAAAAGTGGAAAATGACGTCACAAAAACTATATATTGGTGAATATAGAATGATTAATTAATTTAATAAAAGTATGCAAAGATTTAATTATAAGGAGTCCCCTCCATCCCCCAACTACATGTTTGTATACCTTTATTAAATAAATGAACCATTCTATACTCACTTATACTCACCTTTTATGACTTCATTTTCCACTCTTATTGTTTTCTACATATATGTTTATATATATATATATATATATATATATATATATATATATATATATATATATATATATATATATATATATGGGGGTGCGCGCGTGCCTGCCTGCCTGTGCAAGTATGTATGTATGTATGTATGTATGTAGTTGACAGGGCCTAAGCTCATCTGGAGGTTTCTATCAAGGTTACCTCACCCTTAGCCTTAGGTTAAAAGAATCTAGGCCCACAAGGCAGTGGAGGTCCAGTTATACGGCGCAGGACACATTCCCCGTTGATCAGAGCCCCGTCTGCGTTGCAGTGGTCACGCCGTGCACGTGGGGTTGATTTGTCTGGGAGAAGCACAGTATGACGCTAAGACATCTGTGTGCCTTTAACATACATCCACACCAGACCTTGACCACCATGCGCCATACATGACTCACCGGCGTGTGGAGTATGCTCTGGTGACCAGTCCCAGTCATGGATCAAATGGCATGGTGGGTGGAGAGGGCTCTCGTAAGCCGTGGTGAAGGCAACCTCTCTAGCAGAAGGAAACCCTCATATAAAACCTGCGGCGACTGCTGCTTCCAATGATGCTGACTTTCTCTTCAATGTGGCAGTTGTTTAGCGATTGGGATTGTCTCAGCGCAAAGTCTTTTCGCAGTATAAAAAAGCTTCAAGCACAGGCATTACTTGATATGCAATCGAATACACAGTTTCCAATCAGTGTATATCTCGATAACAAAAAGGCTGGCAAACGGACATTCAATGAGGACTGATGCAGATATGGGCGTGAATGTCAGTAAAGGCTCTGGAACTTCGAGGGTCTAGTCTGGCCTGGTAGGTGTTCAGGGCACCACAGTTTGGATCCGGTCATTAGTGGACGTGCCGGACTATAGGAGGTTCATAGAGGTGACCGTCTGACACGTGCTGCTAGTTGCGCTCATGTTTGCCTCATTTGAGCCAGAGATATATTAAGTAATGGCAATACCCGAGAACGAGTTGCTGCCATCATGTATGTATGTATGTATGTATGTGTGTTTGTGTGTTTGTGTGTGTTTGTATATATATATAAATCTTGGAATTAGAAAATTGAGTGCAATTCCGAAAATAAATATTTCTTGATAATAATTGATTTCATAATTTTGACACAGGGAATTAGAATCACAACATTTATAAAATGATAGAAAGCAAAGACGAATGGAATTATTTTTCTCTAACATTCACCGCACATCGTCATAAAATCAATTATTTTTGGAACGTACCTGGTAGAAAGAAAGAGAGCTATCGTTTTAATTTATGCAGGAATAATATCTTAACAGATTTTGAATTTTCAAATGAAAACAAAATCATAATAAATAATTGCCGTGTTTCTGTTTTTAGTTTTTTTATGAAGAAAACATTAATCTGAGATCGCATTGATTGTGTTGAATTGTGTAAATCGGCTATGACGCATTAAATCTTATTGGGTCTATTATGATCAAATAAAAGTCAAATCAATTAATTCACACTCTATGAGTTACCTCCATAAGCAAAGCACAGACGTAAGAAGCAAGAACTTATTCAAATAATGAAAGTGATGTTATAAGGTTGGTACAAAAACAATATCGGTTTCTCACATATATATATATTTCTTTATATATGATTTTGAATTAATTCATTGATATATATAGCCATGTTATATATCATTTCGAAGTGCGTTTTTCGCTCCATCGGATCGTGTTATTCGTTACCGTTCTCAATCTCTTCATTCATTTTATTACAGACTTTTATATAGTATGAAAAAAACAACTGTGTTTCAAGAAATTTTGCAACGGTGACGAGAGCCTCAAAGATGAACACGGTTGCGGCCGACCGACTGCGGTTGATAACAAACATTTGAAACCGATCTCGCAAAAACAACACGAGAAGTTGCTGTTGAACTCGAGGACGACCGCTCGACGGAATAAGGAAGTCCAAAAAGTTGGAAGTCCAAAAAGTTGGGTGTTACATTAATTGAACAATAATAAAAAAGTGGCTTCCATGCTTCTTCTGCGCAATAGAAACGACCCATTTCTCGAGCTGATTTTGATGTATGATGCGAAGTGGATCTTCTACGATAACCGGCAACGTTCGGTAGTTGGATGCCGGAGAAGCTCCACAACACTTCCCAAAGCCGAAATTGCACAAAAAATGTTATGGTGGCTTTTTGGTGGTCTACAGTCGGTCTCATCTATCACAAGCGAAACAATTACGCCGGAAAAGGACTGTAGAAAAGTAAAGTAGATTGACGAAATACATCAGATGCTCCAACGTATGTGCTCGAGATTGATTAATATGAAGGGACCAATTCTCCTCCCTAACAACGTTCGCCCGCATGTTGCTCACCTGATCTTGCAGAAGTTGAACGAATTTAGCTACGAGACTCTGCCTTATCCGCTATATTCAACGGACCTCTTGCCCACCAATTATCACTTTTTCAAGCGCCGCAACAACTTCCTGCACGAAAAATATTTCAAAACCCGAGATGATGCCGAATTGAATTTCAATGACTACATCGCTTCACAAACTCTGGATTTCTACGCTAATGAGATGAAAAAACTTGTTTCTCGTTGGCAAAAAGTGCCTATTTTAATGGTTTTATTTTGAATAATAAAATTTGTTATGAAAGTTATAATCTTTTAAAGTTGAACATCAAGAAACGACATTATTTTTGCACCAACCTAATAATAGCATATATGTTTAGTTCATAACTAATATTTTAAATCTACAAATTTGGCATCTATTAAACACCACGTACATACACTAGTATATGCTAAGTTTAATTTTCAACACAAGATCAGAGTGTTACCTCTTATAAAGTCAAACATTTGTCATCGTTTTTTTTTTACTTATATTTCGTTTATTTGTGTATTATAGTGGATTTTATCAAATGCAAAATGTTACTGGACAATATAACTTTTTTACATAGGCATAAGCACTTATCAAGGTTAAGAGACTAATCGAGGATAAGGGTTAAGGGTGGACAGTAGATAATTCGATAATATAGTAATGGAAATTCGGCAAATTTGTTAACAAATGGAACGGCTTTAAGGAATTGTTTACGTTGGACTTGAAGACAACCATATTGTAGTCAGCAGGAAAACGGAAGTCAATTATATGCGTGCAGTTCTAAGAAAGGAGCTTTGTTCATGGTCTCTATATTTAGGTTTACGCACAGATAAAGAGTGGGGAGGGGAATTATTGATAATGTTTTTAGCTAGACGAGTGTTTCTTGTGAAAGTTTGGCGAGGGGGTACCATAGATTGAAGCTTAACCGAATACTTTATATGAATATAACGATAAAGCAGAGACAAACTCGCAACATCTCTTCTGTGAGATAGAGGTTGCAGCGAAGAGAAAAGGACATCTCCTACGAGGCTACGAAGTTTATTTTGAACTCTATCAAGGCAGGACAAATCCTTTCTAGCAGCTCCTGCCCAGATGTGGCAACAGTATTCCATCCTTGGACGTACCTGGCTCTTATATAGATAGAGAGTTGCATCAGTAGTAAGATATCTACTGGATCGATAGAAGGATCCCACCATGTTTCCAGTGGCATTGGCAACAGATTTGATGTTCGTGTTCCATTTAAGATCAGGAGTAAAGGTCAAGCCCAGAAGATTGTCAAGACTTAAGGCCTCCTCAAGACGAGAGCCATTCATTTCAATTGATGCCAGATGTGGATCAGAGCGCTGATGATTTAAAGAGAGAAGCTTGGTTTTAGATGCATTAAAAGTAACCAGCCACTCCTTTTCCCATTGTACCAGGTGCTCAAGATAAGAGGAGAGAGAATGAGGGGGACTTGGTCGTTTACTGTCTTAGATGTGCTACCATAGATGGTAGTGTCATCAGCATAAATGTCTACGAACGATGAAAGGATGTGATTTGGAAGATCATTAATGTAGATCAGGAAAAGAGTTGAAAGGGCCTACTGGGGACTCCAGCATTAATACTGTGAGCTTCTGATTTTTGCCCATCAACTAATACTCTTGTTAACCTATCAGAGAGAAATGATTTAATAATTGAGAAGACATTGCCATCTATACCATAGCTGGAGATCTTGTCATAACCAACCAAAGGCCTTTGATATGTCAAGAACAATTTCCCTAGAAACGTTGCCTCCGCCGAGAGATTTGCTAATCCTATGAGATATAACTGTAAGCACATCTGCTGTAGATCTAGCAGAACGGAAACCACATTGTGTGTCACTAAGAAGGTTAGTTTTGCTGAGATGGTTGATTACTTCTCTATTTAACACAGATTCCAGAAACTTACTCATGACGCACAGGATGGATGAGCGATCACCTGAATTCTTATATACAGGGCATACTGATGAGATTTTCCAGGGTGATGGGAAACAATTCTCCTTAAGACAACGTTTAAGCAGTTTTGTAAGTATGGGCGCTAGTTCTAGTTGAATTTTTTTATTACTATAATTAGAATACCGTCAGCGCCGGTTGCTTTACTGGAATCAAGGTTTTTGATTAGCTTGGCAACATCACATACAGATGTTTGTATATCACATAGCGTTTTTTTTCTGATACAGGAGGAAATATTGGGGGTTGGCGGCCTTGGTTGCAAAGGGTAGAATTAGCTGCAAAGTTCTTGACAAAGAGTTTGGCTTTGTCTGATGCTGACGAGATTACCTCTGATCCATTGATGATAGTTGGGATAGAGCACACGCTTCTGTTCAGGATTCTGTTTGCTATTTGCAAAAACTGGTGGGAACCAAGCCGCTGCCTAGCTACTTTGGATTTGACAGACTGAGCATACATCTCTTTTGCGTTCTTTATTACTTTCTTACAATGGTTGCTGGTAGTCCTGAAAGCGGCTATAGTTACCATACAACTATTACGTTGGAAGCAATGGAACAAGTGATTTCTGTGCGCAATGGCAGCAGCACATACTGGAGAGAACCATTGCTGGCTGTAAGGTTTTTGCTGGAACATTTCGAGGGTATGAAACGATCTATACCTACAATTAACCATTCCGTCAGGTCTGATACTATAGAGAACACATCCTTTTTAAACATGGAACGCAGAGATAGATCCGATATAAATGTACGGAAGCTATCCCAGTTAGCCATAGAATATCGATATACTGTACGATGGAGAGGCACGTCTAAGGACTTATTACATTTCACTCTTACATACATAAAGTGTTCAGATGTTTTGAATTAAAATAGTTGATGAATGTTACAATTATATAGGAGATCGACCCCATAATCCAGTGAAACCGGAGTGATTTTTGTTGGTTTAAACCAAATGTGCGCAGTTGGAGCTGGGACGACTGGGAGTCAAACATTTATGAATCGTAAAAATCAGATTCGGATTTGGATTGGGATTGTTAATCGGACCTCGATTATTAGAGAATGTTTATAAGACATAAGAAAAAAAACAAATACCTAGAAATCTAGGAAACTGAGTCGGAGTTGGATCTTAAAAAGTTTCGACTCCGTAACTCTGGTATAAATATCTGTCTTGACTTTTGTTTACTTGTTACTAACTTCTGAAATTCGAGTAATTTTATGTGGGTGTTCCTTAGCAAAACCTTTCTCTATTTAAAAGGAAATGTGAAGCTTCTACGCATGAAATGGGGAGGAATTAAAAGAGGGAATATGTGTAAATAGAGGTGAACAGTAATGCGAAACGACGCAAATATTAGGTACAGATATTTTTATGAACGGTAAAAAAGCCGACAGCAATTGTTTTTAACTGGAAGTCGACCAGTGTCATATCTCCAAGTGACCCCGGTGCGTTGTTTTCCATGAAGTTAGGTTCGAGTGAAACAACTTGTTTCTCCACCTCGCTGCATCGTCTTTCAATCTGTAGGTGTCGAGTGAACGGCCAGGGAGGCAATTAGTGTTTGTTGGAGTGGAAAAAAGGAAGATGAAGAATGTCCAAGCCGCAGGTAACCAGGTGAATGATGGGAAGATGGAGAGGATCAATGCACGTTTGTAAGTCTTCCGAAATATAATGGCAGATAGTCAACCGGATTTATTTACGAGTTTATCATTTTGATGAATTTGGATGTATGTAAATCTATACGTCAGTACGTGTGTGTAGTTTTATATTTGCAGCTGAAGTATATATATATATATATATATATATATATATATATATATATATAGGTGTATTATATATATATATATCTATATATATATATATATATATATATATATATATATAGGTGTATTATGTATGTATGTACACTAGAGTATCTGTGCCCTGTTGGCTCAGTATATGTTATAGGATAGTGCGTATACAGAATTAAAAAACGTGATACATGTGACGTAAAGAACATATTTTTACCTATACGTAAATGGATCAAGAATAGATTTACATTTTTGTTAGAAAACAGAAACATATTACAATGAAAAAATATAGATCGATAGATTTCTCAGAATCGTTCCACCAATAAACCTATTCTACTCAAAATCATTAGATCTAAATCATTATATATATATATGCATATATATATATATGTTTTTGTAAAAATACATACCCACATAGTCACATATAAATCATCTAACTGACGATCAATAATATATATATATATATATATATATATATATATATATATATATAATGATTTTCCACAGCCGAACCAATGTCGCAGCCCACAAGAGGCACATCCTGGTCGCGGATATGTCTAACTGATGAGTTCAAATGAGGGCGAAACTCGAGTATTAGACTTCCGGTTTGTTGGCTTTCTTTGCTCTTGTGGGCTGTGACATTGGTTCGGCTGTGGAAAATCATTATATATATATATATATATATATATATATATATATATTATATATATATATATATATACATTATAAATGAATATGATTTTACGGAGTTTACTTTTTATAAGCAATTTCGCCTCATTGATCTCTAGATACATGTAATTGTCTGACCGAAACATACTCAAGAATGTGCAGGACATATATATGCTTATGTAAAACAAACAAGTATATATATATATATATATATATATATATATATATATATATATATATATATATATATATATAGATAGATAGATAGATTTACCTATGCACAGGTTTCATTCGTCCAATCAATGTGGGTTCTTATATTTTCCTTTCACAACCGATTCTATGTGTAGGCATCTGTAGCACTCGTCGCTAAACATGAATCAACAATGAAACGTGGTGATTGCTAAACTTTATGAAAGAATGCATATCGGGAGAACCAAATGATCTTTAATATGTTTTTTTCCCCGCGGTAACCATGTAGTCTGAAAACTGTTCTATAAAAAATGTCTTCACTTATTATTGAAATATGGATAGTAACACTTCTATTAAAATAACGGGGCAGGCCAGAATTGGAAAGTATAACCTTATTATCAATCCATGAAGATAAAATGCCCACACTCAAACACATTTTCAAGGTTTTGTTTTCATAGAAAATCGTTTGATTTAATGGTACGAACACGCAAATACAGATTTACTTTTTGCCTGCTGTTCGGAATGGATTAATGGTATAAGAAAGGGGAAATTAGTTATAAGGAAGAGGGTTCTGCAAGCCTGTAATGCTATTAAATACTATACCGGAATGGAAATATATATTATGATGGAGTAACTAAAGAGTGAATCGATTAAGAGCACTAAACTAACAACCGCAACAATAATATGCAGACAATAAAATGAGAAATCGCTGCCACAATAATATAGAAGAGATTGAGGTAAGGGACATAATTTTTGTGAGGAGCGTTCACCGAAGATCTAAACAACGAGGTCACAGATGAACTTTTGAAACTATTAAAAAACTAGTTCACATATAACAATAGTTCCCCATAAAAAGAATTGTAGAGGTCGAAAATATTCGCAAAGAATGAAAAAGGCTTTGGGAGTGATTGTTAAAGCTAACTTTACAAGAGGCGGAATGATTAATGGATCTAAGATTGGAACTGCAAGAAAGGTTTGATACGGAAAGACAAAAAAAAAACAGAACAGAAGCAATTTCTAAAAATTTTAGGAGAAAGGGATCACGTCCATGATTGAAAGACGCACGTTTTATTAGAAAAAAAACAAAACAAATTATTTCTTACGCGAATCCACAGCCAAACTTCAAGCAATTACAGAATTTTCTTATTTATCAAATACATATTACGCATGTATGTAATCAAATAACATTATAAAGAACACATTAAAGCGGAGCAAATAATGTGACCAGATTCCAGAAAAAAAACATCGTATTCAACATCGTAACCGGAAAAAAACGTATTCTAATGTTGCATAGGGGATATGTAATACAATTTGATGAGGGGAGAGAAGATAGAGAAGAGACATTTATACAGTTCTGTACATTCTTAACATAGCGACTGAGAGAGGGAGATCAGTTCTTTCACCACAGGAGGAGGGACAGTCATTACTTATGATGGAGAGAGGGACACATTACTTAAGATGGGTGATACAAAGGTCATTAAAAACGATGATTTCACATTACCTTCAATTTGGTAGAATGATGACACGAGGACGGCAGTAACAAAAATATGAGATGTTCTTTTATTCTATTGGACCGGTCAAAATGATGATCACATCCAGGAATTCAAAGTCGTTTCTACATTTTTAAAACTTTCTCCCTCGCTTCCAAAGGGACCCTCCTCTGACCATGTTAGCTCTGTCTCCTATCTTCGTCTCCAACTCTTTCTAACTCATCTTTGACTCTAGCTCCTCTATTGAGAATTCGTTTCTTCCATGACGTCATACGTGTGTTGCACATGTTTCCAAACCATTTCTGCAGGCAAAGAATTCTTACTAACCTATTTTTCAACATATTTAAATTGCATTGTTCTTTATTTTCTCTGACCTTATTTTTATTCAGTTTTCATAAAAAGAATGGAACAATCAAAATTCCTTTTACAACAACATATCTAATATTTTATGTGAAACTGAACAATGCGAGATTCCAAATTCCATTTCTGAATCTATTTCTGAACCTTGCTTACAAAGTTCGAATCTCGGTCTAATGTTTTTCTTACTTACAAGAAAAGGGGAAACTTTTCTTGTAACAATAGGGCCAACGTGTCTCGCGATTCTACTGTACAATAAAAGGAGTATCAACTTCTTTAAATAAGTAAATGGTTACTAAAATGGTCGCAGTTTGAAGTGAAGTTAGAATTCGAGTATTGTTGTAATTACATGACTATGTGCATGACATACATTGTTGATTTTAAGTGCGAATCGTAATATAATATTTCAATTTTCATCCTCCTCAGTCATAAGATATTTGATTTTTATTTACAAAGGTGTTAAACCTCACCAGTAACATACCATCAATGCTTTTATAACCACTTTGTCCCAATTACAGATGCTAAACTTCTGACCGACAATATGGATTTACACAGTTCCACAGCTGACATCCTAAATGTAATCTCTGAACGTATATACCATTCACTGGACAAAGCGGGGGAGGGCAGAGCGGTAGCTCTAGATATATCTAAGGCTTTTGACAGGGTATGGCACAAGGGTCTCCTCAGGAAAATTAAATCATACGGTATAACTGGTAGAATACTTAACATAATTAAATCCTTCTTAGGTAAGAGAAAAATCCAGGTTGTCCTCGACTGTCGTACGTCTAAACAGTGTGATATAAATGCGGGAGTGCCTCAGGGGTCGATCCTTGGACCTCTATTGTTCCTAATATTTATTAATGACCTCCCCGACAAAACTGCCTCTGAGATGGGTATATATGCTGATGACACTACACTCTATAACAGGCATGACAGGAAAACAAACAAACACATATCTAAAGAAATGGCAAAAACACTAGAGGATGACCTCCAATCTGTAGTGGAATGGGGACATAAATGGATGGTCACATTCAATGCTGCCAAGACTAAACTAGTTTCATTCAATAATTACAAGAAACCTTCTCTGCCACCAATAGCAATGGCCAGTGACTCCCTGTCTGAGAGTACATCTTTCAAGCTGCTTGGCCTAACGTTCACAGGAAACATGAGTTGGAACAATTATATTGAAAATATTCCCAGGGCCGCTGCGAAAAAGGTAGGCTCTCTCTACCGTACTAGAAAACTGCTGACACCTGAAAGTATCCTGTACCTCTATAAGGCCACCATTCGCCCATGTATGGAGTATTGTTGTCACATTTGGGCCGGTGTATCTGCTACTAGTCTCTCACTCCTAGACAAGGTTCAAAAAAGAGTCGCCAATCTGATAGGCCCTGAACTGGCATCTAAGCTTCAGCCTCTGTCCCATCGACGAAACGTTGCATCCCTCTGCCTGTTCTACAAGTATTTTAGTGGTGAATGCTCTGACGAACTGCAGAAACTTGTGCCCCCACGATGTAGACACCCTCGACAAACCCCACAGGCAGCTAAATCCCACCCCCACACAGTAGAGATCCCTAAATGTAAAAGATCTTTCTACTCCAGTAGTTGATTCCCCAGAACCGCTAGACTCTGGAATTCCATTCCAAGTTCCTGCTTCCCCAACTGTACTGACATGCAGAAGTTCAAGTGCAACGTGAACGGACATCTTGCTGCCCAAATCCCAACATAGTGCCCCAGTAGTTTCTGTCCCTGATAGTAGCCCCCTACACCAAAGTGGCAATGCGCCTTGTTTGGGGTGAAAATGTAATTAAAAAAAAATTGATATGAATGACTCTTGTCTCGAGAAAATGTTTTTCTTCGATAAGCTTCTGGGACTGACCACTTCTGGGCTGAAATAGAAGGCATGCATTAAATATGTTGCCAAAGTTGTTGGAAAAGTAATCGGATCATTTTTCCACTCTGATAATATTTCACTCCCAATGCAATTTTCGATTTTTATAATTGTCAAATACATCCTAAGATGGAGTATTATTGCAATATCTTGGGATTAACTGCCCAGAGCACCCTTTCCTTTCTGTAATAGGATGTAAAACCGAGTCGAAATCTAGTGGACTGTGATTTTTTTCTTTTTCCCAACTTCCTCTTTCTCACAGAAGATATTATATCTTCTATTTACAATTAATGTAAACAATTCTCTTATGCTCTATCTGTGCTTAAAATAATCGCCTATTCTATGAACAAAGTTTTTTTTAACAAGAACTGCCAGTCGTCAGATATTTATACCGCGTGGCTGCTTTCCATCTGTCTATAACACGGTTGTTTTCAAATCCAATGTAATCACGTTCTTGTTGGGTCGTCGTATTAAATAATCTAAATCTTCTAAATTTCCACCACTAGAAACTATTACAGTGATGAATCACTCAATATGACACATTAATTATTCTCGAAAATGATATGTATATCTAAAAACACAATAGGTTTTAGGATCCTAAAATTCGTCCTAGGGGTGTCCATGGCGCAGTTGATAATGTACTTGGTAAAATTCAATTGTAAAAGTAACTATCGCGGTTGAAAGACCTGTCCTTAATACGGTCGACACTAAAAATACAATAGCCAATTATTTAGGACATAATGAGAACCTGCTACCTCGCGTGGATTACAAGGTTTCCATTCAAACTTCTCGAGTTACAAAGAAATTTTGCCGAGTTCTACAGAAACATTCCCGAATTCGATTAAATGCACCTGAAGGAAGTCAGATGGTTATATCGACTGAAACTTTGTGAATATAACCCTGAGGATGGGAACAGTAGTCCGAAAAATCTAAAAAAAATACGAATTACATCTTATTAAATAAAAGTGTATGAGATCATGTTTATATCGGAAATAGAATATATATTTGCAGCGTTTTTCTTAAAGAGCCTGTTTTAACTCCTGCAACTGCAATGCACTCTGCAAGCGATCTTGTTGTGTAGAGAGGCGAAGGCAATACGTAGGCCTACTTTTCAACCCAATACAACGCATACGCGAACATATACAAAAACTCAATTTCGAAATAGATAAATTATATACATGTAATAAAACTGAGGTAGCAAACAAACACCTTATATAAAAATGTGTGCACGCATGTTGTGTGTGTGTGTGCGCGTGTGTTGGTTGTATGTGTGTGACAGGAAGGAAAACAAACTCGTGAAACGGGAAAAATACGGAACTAAAAACAAAACAGTGCAGAGACATCAAACAATAATAAAAAAAATGCATGCTATTAAACTAAACGTGAATAAATAATAGACAAAATAGAAGTTGTGTGTTTCGTGAGGTGGGTGGCAGTTATTGCTTCCAAGGGAAACATCCACTTATCTTGAGATGCCTCGTAATGTTTTTAAGCGGTCGGCCTGTAAAGCTTTGGCAGACGTGCATATCGCTGCGATTGCAATACGTTTCTACTTTCTTTACATGTCGAAATATAGAAAAAAAAAATTTCATTTCTATTTTACTAATGTTGTTTATGATTTGATTTTGTTTTGCTTCCCTACGCGTGTTCAGATTTCCAGTTTCGTTAATTGAAATAGACAACCGCTTCCTTTTTACTTTTTGCTTTTTCAACCTTCGCGCTCTTCTTCATCCTCTTCTTTTCATTCTTCGCTCTTCTTTTCTTCTACCGCTTCCTTTTTCCGGTTCGTATTTTTCGATTTCTTCTTTTTCTTTGTCTATTCTTATCGTTTCATATTTCCACGTTTCCTTTCCTTTTTCCTCTATTTCATCCGCTTTTCTTCTGTTTTCTAATTTTCTTTTACTCTATTCTGATGTATCTATTTTACAATCTGCTTTTTCTTTATTTTTCTCGAACTTCTTTTTTCCTATTAGTACCACTTTTCTTGTCTTGCTACATGTATATATATATATATATGTATATATGTATATATATATACATATATCTCTATCTCTCTATTTCTTTCTTCTCTCTCTCTTTATCGTATTTATTTGCTTCCCCACAAAAGCAAATTAGGCACAAGGCCGTTTTTAATGTGGGGCAAAAACCAGCGCCTCCAAAATAGGCAAAAAGAGGTAAATCTGGTTACCAAAAATAATAATTGTCCCAGTATAGAAAGTTTCCCCGCCATTGACTGGTAGAGACCATCTTAAGTGCAGCATCTGTAGAAAGATACTACACTCTGATCTCAGGCCAAGAACTATATATATATATATATATATATATATATATATATATATATATATATAAATGGCTGTGCTGTATTGTCGGTGCGCAGAACGGTCTCTACCAACTACTTTGACAATGTTTTGTCTACGGACTTACAACTTGATGTAAAGGAGATTTGTATATATATATATATGTGGAACAAATTCGGCTTAAATTTTAAACCAATAGAAATAGTTTCTAAAGAGTGTAAAACCAAAACAAATTCTACTTCGTGAGTTTACGTCGACTAACGTGCATTTTCTACGTATACGCAAACATAAATTTATACGTTAAATATTGTTATTTTTGTATGTTTTGATAAGCATTAAAAAACTTAGCGCAAACGTTAAAGAATACGCTGGAGATCTTTATCTTTTGGTTTCTATTCTAAGTCATATTTGTTTCCCACTTATGAAATCAACATTATGTATTAGATGTAATATAATATAACAGCATCAGATGTTGACGAATCACCTTGAAGAACTATTTGTGTTTGGTTTGGATTCTAGCTTATAACAACCAAGGTGTATACTGCTGAAAGTTTTTGAAATCATTGCTATATATTTGGTACAATATAATAATAAATACAGAGTTAGCTCTATAATAATAAATAAGAAATCTGCATGAATTAAAATGTCATATTGAAGAGTATTAACTAGGAGGACAGGCCGGATAGCCTGATAGCACACATGCACACACAAACATACACAAACACACACACACATATATATATATGTATATATATATATGTGTGTGTGTGTATGTGTGTGTGCTCTGTGGTGTGTGTGTTAATATACACTGGTAAGTTCTTTGCAATATGCGTTTAAGTAACAAAAATATGGGTGTATGTCTGATATTTTTAGGTGGGGATCAATAATTTAGATGGTTATGATTATTCGGACTATTTTTCTCATATTGAGTGTTCACACTGAACGTTTCGGACGATGTAACCTTCGGTCTTTTTCTTCAAGTGTATATTGTCGAACTCGAGAATTTTTCTTTCTAACTGAAGAGTCTGCACAGAATTCGAAACGAACTCTTTATTTAGGCTTTCGTTTTATTAGTTAGGACTTTGTATAAATTTTGTTTAATTCGCCACTGTATTATTCATATCGCCTGCATTAAGGATTGAACTTTCAACGCCTACAATTAAATTTTACCTAGTAATTTATCTGTCACGCTACGGTTCCTTAAAACAACAGGCAGCATGCGTACCGCAGATTTAACCGACAGAAGTCCAGTTCAAACAGACAGAAGTATATAGAAGCTAGAAGTAACTGTAAGAAAAAATAGCGACAGCTTAGAGAGAATTTACTGAAACCACAAAAAAATGCATCGAAGCACAAACATTAGGAACCCGTGGTTTCTGGAAAATCTACAACAGTGTAGTGAATAATGAGCTATCAACAATTCCCCCACTAACCAACAATCATGAGGTTGTTTACTCAGCAACCGTGAAGGTACACATGCTTGCCAGTCGGTTTGCATCCCACTCCACACTGGACCCTGCTAACTACCCCCTCCCTGACTTTCCTTTGCGGACAGACGCCACGCTAGACGATCTGAAAATCACCCCTTCTCAGGTACATATTATCATAAAAATATTTGACGCTTCAAAAGCATGTGGACCTGATCTCATCCCAGCTGTGCTATTAAAAAAGTGCTCCGCCGAAGTAGCTCCAGTTCTCTCCAAACTTTACAATAAATGCCTTAATGAATCTTGCTTTCCGAACTGCTGGAAAACTGCTTCTGTAGTACCAGTTTTCAAGAATTCTGGCGAAAGAACTGACCAATTAAATTATCGCCTCATTAGCCTCCTCCCACTTTTCGCCAAAATATTTGAGTCCATAATTAACCAAGTTCTAGTCCATCACCTTACAGATGCTAAACTTCTGACCGACGAACAATATGGATTTAGGCAAGCCCGTTCCACAGCAAATATCCTAACTCTAATCTCTAGACGTATATACTATTCACTGGACAAAGTTGGGGAGGGTAGAGTGATAGCTCTAGATATATCTAAAGCTTTTGACAGGGCATGGCATGAAGGTCTCCTCAGGAAAATATGATCATACGGTATCACTGGACGAAAATTTAACATAATTAAATTCTTCTTAGATAAGAGAAAAATCCAGGTTGTCCTCGACGGGCGTACATCTAGAAAATATGACATAAATGCGGGAGTGCCTCAGGGGTCTATCCTTGGACTTTTATTATTCTAATATTCATAAATGACCTCCCCGACAAAATTAACTCTGAGATGGGTATACATGCGTATGACACCACGCCCTATAACAGGTACGACAGGAAAATAAATAAGCACATATCTAAGGAAATGGCAGAAACACTAGCGGATGACCTCCAATCTGTAGTGGAATGGGGAGAAAAATAGATGGTCACATTCAATGCTGTCAAGACTAAACTTGTTTCCTTCAATAATTACAAGAAATCTTCTCTGCCACCAATAGCAATGACCAAAGATTCATTATCTGAAAGCACTTCTTATAACTCCTCGGCCTAACATTCACAGGAAACATGAGTTGGTAAAATTACATTGAGTGCATTGCCAGGACTTCTGTGAAGGAGGTAGGCTCTCTTTCTACCGTGCTAGAAATCTACTAACGTCCCAAAGTATCCAGTACCTCTATAAGGCCACCATTCGCCCATGTATGGAGTATTGTTGTCATATTTAGGCTGGTGCATCTGCCACTAGTCTCTCGCTCCTAGACAAGGTCCAAATGAGAGTCTCCAACCTGATAGGTCCTGAAATGTCATCTAAGCTTCAGCCTCTGTCCCACTGACGAAATGTTGCATCCCTCTGCCGGTTCTACAAATATTTATGATGAATTCTCTGACGAACTGCAAGCACTTACGCTTCCACGACGTAAACACCCTAGACAAACCTGACAAGCAGCAAAATCCCACCCCTACACAGTACACATCTCTAGATGTAAGAGAGCTTTCTACCCCAGTAGTTGCTTCCCCAGAACCGCTAGACTTTGAAATTCCATTCCAGGTCCCTGCTTCCCCAACTGTACTGACATGCATTCAACTGTACTGACATGCATTCAACTGTACTGACATGCATTCAACTGTACTGACATGCATTCAACTGCACTGACATGCATTCAACTGTACTGACATGCATTCAACTGTACTGACATGCATTCAACTGTACTGACATGCATTCAACTGCACTGACATGCATTCAACTGTACTGACATGCATTCAACTGCACTGACATGCATTCAACTGCACTGACATGCATTCAACTGTACTGACATGCATTCAACTGCACTGACATGGTTCAAGTGTAACCTGAACCGACAACTTACTGCCCAACTCCCTTACATAGTACCCTAGTAGCTTATTTCCCTGATAGTAGCCTCCTACACGAAAGTGGCAATGCGCCTTGTTTGAGGTGAAAATGTAATAGTACGAATAATACTCAATACGCGGATAGTCGTCCGAATACTCTAAATAATCGCAAAATATATTTGCTTACGTTTTGCCCGTTGAAAAAGAAACCGTTATACTTCGACAGAGTAAACAAAGTAAGTTTCTTAACTTGAGCACTCTTTCTAAACTTAAGCACTGTTGTTATTGGCATTATTGATATCAATAAGTCGGTCGTGTGTGCCTATGTCCGCAATCGTGACACATAGTCACTTGATATCTGTAGACCGTTCCCGTAATAACGTATATCTTTATAAACATTTAATTTGTCTTGAATGCCGCTGTGATTGATGTTAGCCCTGTGGTTTGTCCCTTGCTGATGGAGACAGAGATTGTTTGATTGCTGGGTTCGAATCCCGAGACCAGTGGTAATCATAACTTCCTGCGCTGATGATTCCGAATGGATGAAATACTCATGTGTGTATATATTAAAAGTGGTGCTTATTTATAATTATAAGGCTATATATATATATATATATATATATATATATACACACATAAGGCTATGAAATATGAGTCGTAATAATTAAAATAAACGACGTTTAGTCCAATCCTGTCCGTAAAAAAAAAACACTAACTTCTGCGAATGAAACTGTAATGGTATTTATTCATTCAATTTACGATAAAAAAAAGGTATCATTAAGAGTCGTCACAAATCATGTCTTCCTTTATATATTTTAAAACTAAACAATAATCAGAAGTTACTTTTTCACGGCATTCACCGCCAAGCCCAAATATCAGCTTACGTGATAAACACAGAGAGAATTTGATGAACTACATTTTCATTATTATTTTTTTTAAATTATTCTTATTTGTTTTTTTGTTTTTTAATTCGTCCAGCGGACAAACTATTCCTCGTAATATATGATATTGAATAAATGATTGATTCTTTTATGATACATACGCGATCTGCATCAATTGATATATCATGTTTAAGCGTAATGTATGATCGGGCAACGCCGAGCTACCAGCTAGTATTTTATATTTATATGAAGTCGAAATTGTCTCGGGCATGAAGTATTGTTGCCACATTTGTGCTAGTGCAAAGACTATTCCTAAACACCACCTCAACAGGTTGAAATAAAGAATTTCTAACTTATTATGTCCTCAACCGGCTTTCAAACCACAGTGTTCCTTTCTTGTACTTGAAACCGTTTCGATAGTATTACTGCATGTGTATCCGCTCAACGTAAATGCAAAAATGGCAAGAAGTAAAATCATAATATTTCTCTCTGTAGTATTACCTACGGCTTCTTTCTTTGACCCATTGCTTTTTGAAATTCCCTCCCACCTCTATGTTTCCCTGACGTTTCCTATATTAAAGAATGTAAACCCTATGTAAGTCAATGTCTTCCCGCCCACCTCCTAACCCAAATTTTGCTTCAGCGGCAACATTTCTTTTTTAGTATGCACAAGAGTAAATATATATATATATATATATATATATATTTATATATATTTATATATAATAGGCATGAGTTATTTCTTTGTTAATATTATATCAGTCGCTGTAAAAGAGGTATTTTCTATTATCGTCCCACATTAAATAAGTATATAATCGGAGTAACGTGTACAAATTGTATTATTTCTCGTAAAAATACAAACTGTTAGAAAAGTCTGACAGGTAAGACCATAACATTTGATCTATTGAAACGAAAGCCGTAATAAGTTTAAGTAAAACAAGTGAAGCATGCGCAGTGAACGAGGCATAAAAATGACTAAATTCAGCATTTTCCCTCCATAATTAAGTCCCCAGGAGACATTACATCCTGGTGAAAATGACCAACCGATGCAGTTTTAAGCCTTAACATATGTAAATTTCAGTTTTACACCATTCAAAACAAGAAATGACTAAATTCATATTTTGCCCCCATCATACATGCCTTAACATATTTAAATTTGAGTTCAGCACCATGCAAAACTGCTAAATAGACACACAGAGAAAATTTTGGACAAATATGGTAAAATGGTCCCAAAAATGGAGTACTTTTATTAGCCCTAAAAGAGCCCCTGGGGCACACCCAAGGGTTGTCGCGAAGTAAAAACGAACAATATTATATAGAAATCAGTCAGTTACAACTTTTCACAAAGTTTTGTAAAACCCTAATGCACCAAGTTTTTTTAATAACCACAAAAGTATAATAAATAAATCGCAATATATCCTAAACAGTTTGCGTGATGGACCAGCGGATAAAGAGGTCAGGCTAATTACCGTGGTGTTCCTGTTTCGAATCTCGCTAGATTAAGTCACTCTGATGAGTCGTAGACGACGAAACACGTGTCAGTGGATAATTATATTTTAAAAGTAATATATATATATATATATATATATATATATATATATATATATATATATATATATATACCGCTCCCCGTGTGGGGGTACCAAATTGGTTAAAGGGAAAATTATTCCCAGCTCACATTTAGGTAAAAATGCACTTTCGTAAATAATTGAATTCATTCAAAACAAATCGCAAAAACCAAAACAACATCTAAATAAATCGCGCTATATCCTAACAGTCGGCGTGATGGAGCAGCAGATAAAAGGGTTTGGCTCATACCGTGGGGTCCAGATTTCGAATATCGCTTGATGCAGCCACTCTGATGAGTCGTAGATGACGAAACACGTGTCAGTAGATAATTATATTTTAAAAAATTATATATATTTGTTAGCCCCCGGAAGGGGGGAGGCTTGATTTCTAAGAATTTCCACTGCAATAATACGAATATACATAAGTATGTAGATTGGTTAACGGGAAAATTATTCCCAACTCGAATTTAGGTAAAAATGCACTTTCGTAAATAATGGAATTCATTCAAAACGTATCGCAAAAACAAATAACAACTAAATAAATCGCGATGTATCCTAACTGTAGGCGAGATGGACCAGCAGGTAAAGAGGTCAGACTAATTAACCTGCGGTCCCGATTTCGAATCTCGCAAGATTCAGCCCCTCTGATGAGTCGTAGACGACTAAACACGTGTCAGTGGATAAGTATGTATATATATATATATATATATATATATATACTTTCGTACAAACAGGTTTAATCAAGACATATATATAAATTAAAATACTATTGAATTTTTATTATTTATTAATAAATTTTACACAACTGAGTATTTCCTGCATTGACAAGCCTTCAAACATACCCTATATATATATATATATATATATATATATTCAGAATGTGATAGAATATATAATTGTTTCTACAGTCAGACAACGTCACAGCTCAGAAGAACCATGACAGCCAACAAACTGGAAGTCTAAGACTCGAGTTTCGGTCTCATTTTAAGCTCATCAGTTAGACACATCCGAACTCGAGATTTAAAATCCGAGCCTCATGCATGCGAGGTGAGCACTCTATCAAATGAGCAAACACGTCAAAAACACAAGAAAGTTTTTTTTAATTGACACAGATCAAGCAAACCGCGGCTAAATCCGATAGTGGATGGAACCTACCTCGTACCAAACAAGAGGCTTGGTCATCGCAATCAGCTATAACCCAAGCCGACGTCTTACAAATAGGAATTTTATACTCGTACGGTCGATGTCAATACGACACGCTAACCTATCGAGCAATCAGCAATAGAATCTTCAAAATGTGGAGGAATATACGGTTGTTAGAGTGCTCACCTCGAATGCTAGAGGTTCATGTTTCAAATACTGCGTTCAAATGTGTCTAACTGATGAGCTCAAAGTGAGAGCAAAAATCGAGTTTTAGACTTCCGATTTCCTGGGTGTCGCGGCTCTTGTGAGCTGGAACATTATCTGTGGAAATAATAAAGTACCTCTGCTGTTGTTATTGTTGTTGTTGTTGTTGTTGTAGCCTAACCAGCAACCTCCTCACGTTTAGAATGACTTTCAAAATGGGCACCACCAAACTCTCTATTTAAAAACAGCTTTCGACATAAACACCTCCTTTTGTGAGTGGGGGAGTGGTTGGTCTTTTTATGTATTTTTGACAGAAATATCTTTCAAAATTATTAGGTTTGTGACGTATATGCGTTAAATCATAATTACACTCAGGCATTTTTCATATATACATAAAAGCAAGCTACAATTGTACTTTCGTTTGTGACTTACCTGGATTTATAAATGCAAGTAAAACATGTCATATTAGTTATTAGCCTTGGGACACCGCAGATGTAAAACAAAGAGGTTGAAAATCAGGCAACCCTTTATGAAAAAATGCAAATAGCATATAGTACTGTGTCGAGCAAACCAAAAAAAATAAATAAAAGTTACCGACAATGCCAAGGCTCGAACGCGGAATGGTATATGTAGAAGTGGGCGAAGAAAAAGTAAAGACATATCGAATTGGCCACAGTAATTTTACTGGGCTTTGAATTCGCGCTTTTAACGCGTGAATGAATAAGTGGCCCAAATAAAACCAACGTTGTTTATATTATCCTCTCACTCTCTGTATCCCTCTATCTCTATCAGTCTCTCCCTCACATTTACTATGCCTCTCTCCTGCTCACTCTCTGTTTCGATCTTTCTCTCCCTCCTATTCTCTCTATGTGTCTGTCCCGCTCACTACTCTTTTTCTCCGCGTATATATCTTTCCTTGATATGTTGCTCGCTGGTCGGTGTAACCTGCAAGTTCGCGCTAAAATGGCTTGTTTATGCCGGAATAAAAGTGGTCTGTAAGACAATGTAGTAAAGGAAATATTATAATCTAGAAATAATGGAAAAAGAGGAAAAGCAACCTTTATGTTTTACGTTCTAACTAAATAAATAAATTAATAAATAAATAAATAGAAATATGTACAAATAACGGAGATGGGAATGAGTATAAACAAAAGAAGTTTTATGCATTGTCTCTTGATTTAATTTAATATCTGAATAGTCCAGAAATGCAAAATTAATGTAGCGAATAAAAAATAATAAATATGGAGCGAAAGGTTTATAAAGAAATTGATGGATATGTAAAAAAAATGGTGGTGTGTTTAAATGTGTCGAATCGTTCATTTAATAGTGGAAGATGGGAAGATCAGAATATGCGATTGTCTACTGAGCAGCCAATCAGTTGTGCCAGATTTCGGAAGGGAGAAATTATTATCTATATATAGGAATATCTCAAAAGTACGGTACGTGTAATAATCAGTTAAGAGCGGTTACAACCAAGATGAGTAGGAATATGTAGAAATGATGCCGGTGTATAGTAAAAGTGATGGAAGCACAAAATAGATAAAAAGAATAATGAGAATAACTTCCCCTAACGATCTTGGCGCTCCTCGGAACTAACATAGAATTCTATTATAACGCCTTAATTTGTATATAATGTCTATATAAAGCTACTTAAGGTAGTGGTTTATAGTGTAGACGTAATAAATTTGTAGTTGTCATCTGATATTGTAAATCTACGGTATTTTGGTCCAGAGGGGAAAAACAAAAACTACGACAGTTTTATTATATTTATATATATATATATATATATATATATATATATATATGTATATATATAAACTTATATGTAATATACGGAGTTCGTGTAAGTCAGTAATTTTTCATATACCAATAAAAAAAATCCTACATTGCAAAAAGTGTGTTTATTCATATAGTCTGAAGAAAATTTTCAAACGATATTATGCTTGAAATTGTCGTACTGGACAGTGAAACAATTCTAACATAAAATGAAATACACTTTTCGTTGCCATCAACACCTTGTCTTGAAGTTTTGATTTTGCACACACAGTATATATTTTATATATATATATATATATATATATATATATATATATATATATATATATATATTTTATATATATATATATATATATATATATATATATATATATATATATATACCAACAGGGAAGATCTGGTACGGTTGTAAAATAGGGAATGGATACTATATTTATTATTAAGTCCTTATTTGGTACTATATTGTACCTAATATATAACACTGATTTCCAAAGATTACAAAATATGATTTGTGTGCTATCATCAAGAATTGAACCCGAAACATTTAGTGCTCCACCGCGTTCCTTAACATTTGTGCTATTGAATTTATATCGTCAAGTTATAACAATCATTTTGTATTCAACTTGCCGACGTATATCTGTACTCTTTATTCATCCATCCCCCAAAAAAATTTACTCGTTATAAACAATCCTTGGGGCAGGATTCCTATTTCCTGTTAATCTTAGTTTTATTTGACTAAGAGTTTAAGACTTTAACGGTTAAATATTTCATACAGACGCACACATACATATACTGTTTGATTTATAAAGATTTTGTATATTAATAATTCATATTTTCGGAATATGAAGAAGCAATTGTCTAATAATAAATGATTTTGCGATTTAATATGGAATATTTTCTGAAAAATTATCATGTTATATTTCATTATGATCTCTGGTAATTTAAGTTTTAATTTATTCCAGTTAGCTACTACACATATTTTGTATGAACTTGAATTAAATCTACAATATATATATATATATATATATATATATATATATATTAGAATGGGTGCCCGGCGTGGCCCGGGTGTTCGGAGGTGTGTGTTTAGCAAAAGAAAAGTGGTAGTAGGAAGGTAGGCTCGAACCCGTACCGCGAAGTAGGAAAAGAACGAGGAAAAACGTTATGCCTTTTGCTGTTACGACCACCGCCATACCGGAAATGACGTAGGTTTAAATTAAGGCTAGACAATCGAAAAGAGGGGATGACTTTCTAAAATATCGGTGCAAAAATAACCCCCCTGTAGAAAAGTGCCCAGTTAAGAGTGAAGAAATTAATGTTTTTAGCCAATTTTGGGGTATTTGTTGTCTAGAAGTTCGGGTTTGAAAACGATACTGATCTTGTGAAAATCATACATAGATACATTTATATATTGGTAACTAAACATTGTCGACCCAAACCGATTAAAAAGATTGCCCTATCTTTGAATACCCTTTATTTCAAATTTCAAATGTTTAGACCAGAAATTGTCTGAGTAATTTAGTAGAGACCACAGGGGTAATTTTTTTTAAATTTGACCCCTATTATGATCCCCTGACCATTTATTGTTTAAGGCTCAAATCCAATTATTAAGTTAGATCCATGTCCAAGGAATCTATATCTAAATATTCAAATGTTTATACCCAAAATTGGCGGAGGAACTTGGTAGAGTTCTCAAAGGTCAAATCGGGTAACTTTGACGCCTTAATCGCCAAATTAAGACAGACAGATAGACTGACACGTTCACTTTTAGAGATATACTAGCATGGGTGCCCGACGTTGCCCGGGTGTTTGAAGGTGTATGTTGAGCCAAAAAAGAAAAAAAAGAAGCGGTCAATTTCTTAAACTTTAACCCCTATTATGACCCATTAAAATTTATTGATTTAGGCTCAAATCAAGTTATTAAGTTAGATCCATGTCCAAGGAACTTATATATAAAATTTCAAGATATTAGATCCAAAATTTTCGAGGACTTTTGTAGAGTTCTCAAAGGTCAAATCGTATAATGTTTACTCCTTAATCGCCGAATTTCTGGCCGAAAACCGATCACATCGATTTTCCCAAATCTCAGTACCCTGTATATCAAAGTTCGAGTCTGTAGACTTAAAATTTACAGTTATTGCGTAGGGAAATGTACACACACAGACACACAGATACACAGATACACAGACAGACACTTTCACTTTTATAGATATATATATAGAGATAGATAGATATCTGTGTGGGGGGGTGTTAATATATGTACGTGTATTCTTATTTGGCTTCTTGTTTTTTTTTTAATTTCATCAATGCAATTTTCAAACATTCGAGGTGCATTCAATAAGTTTCCAGGCCTTTTCTGTACAGGCATTTAAAATTGTTGTAGAAACTTGAAAATTCAGAATACTATTATACATATTATGAGATGATTGATCATTCAAATGAACAGCTAGAGCAGGAATTGGAATACACGCTATTAAATCCTTATTGTCACAGGCTGGTAAATTTCTAAAATGCAGTCTGGTCGTGACAACACTTTGGAAGAACGATATGCAATAAAATTCTGGCTTAAACTTGCAAAATACCACATATACGTATGGAATGCTACAAACTGTTTTTGAACCACCTTTTATTAATCGACCATCAGTTTATGAGTGGCATAAGAGATGTAAGGAAGCAAGGCGTTTGTGAGGGATGATAAGTGACGATGGAGCAGTAAGGAAGTAAGAACACTATAGTATAGTGGGCAAATAAGGATTTTATGGATAAGGGCAGTTTAATGTCTATAGAGACAATAAGTGTACAGTGTGCGATTAATGTGCGAACTGTACACACAATAATTTGCGAGGAATTGAAAATGAGGATTTGCGCGAAGTTTTTCCCAAAGACTGTAGTCAACAACTCCATATTTGTCCCAGACTGTTTCACTTTTCTCATTTTCCCTCATAGTTCAGACTTTGCACTTGTGACTTTTGCTCATTCACTAAACACAAGGAAAACTTTAGATGGTATCCTTATGAAACAATTGAGGAGAGGAAAGAGGTTGTGAGGAGGGTCATTGACACGCTCATACAAAATGAGTTCCATAGTGCCTTCCAGAAGGTTTTGGAACCTTAAAAATTGCATTACAAGAGTTTCATGTGTGACCTAACAATAAAAGTGTCCATACGAAAAAAAGTCTGGAAACATATTGAAGGCACCTCGTGTTCATGTATATGTTTATAAGATAGTATATTGTATTCTATATCGTATATGCGCGACTAATCTTTAGTATTATACATTCAACTTAAACACAATATCAAATTACTCGTCATTTATTGCACATTACACAGGCATTATATATTATGTATCCATATTTATCTTCCACCAGACTATCCATTCACGTGTAATCACCATTTTCTTCCCCATATTCCCTCTGCTTCACTTTTTTGTTATCAAGTAAGATCTTTGACCTACTTGTTGTTTCATCAAATACTTTTGCATGCAAAATCCGATCCCGCATTTTTCTAATTCCCACCCTCTTATGAGAAGGAAAGTATTTCTTCGAAACTCCGCGGATTAAGGACTATCAACTTATCTAGTGTTTCCTTTTCAGATTAAATATGTTTTTTAACTCATTTCAAAGTGTTTTAACATGTTTTATTAACTGTTTGCTCGTATATATATATATATATATATATATATATATATATATATATATATCGACGGTAGTCGAATGGAAAATAATAAGACAAGCTACCACGTGTAAGGGACCTAGACAACCCATGTAGATTATGCCTTCATGAAAAAATTGCTATCCTGTACTTTAAAGAATCCCAACATCTATTAAACTATAGAAGAGATAAGATAAAAGATAAAATTTACTCTAGGATAGCAGTACAAAAGAATTTTAAAACTAACAAAAACAATAGAAAATAAACAAATAAATAAATTACATAAGCATGAATATACATAAACAATCACACATATATGTATATATATGTATATATATATGTGTGTGCATATATGTGTGTATATACACACACATATATATATATATAAACTAACATTAATAAAACAAAACATTAACCTGGAGTTAAAACAGATCAAGAAACTAAATATCAAGGCTAAATAGAGCACACACAAAGGAACAGGTCAACCAGAGGTCAAATAGGCCTTTGTCCGATAAATGCATGCTCATCGGCTGATAGAAAGGGCGCGGTGTATACTAGAAAACTGATTGGCTAAGTAAAATCTCAATAGAAGATGCGCATATAAAAACGACAAACAAACACAGAATTCGCGCATAAGCCTGAAGAATCCTAGAGTGGATGAAACGCGGAATATTCAGTGTAGCTTAATCGCCATATACATTTTATAACTTACTAACTAGTTCTACCTACGTATTGAGCACTTTTGAAGTAAATACTTAAATTTTACGCATAAATCTATACTTTCGTATATTAATTTTATGTGAGTAAATTAAGTAGTTACACTTAGCTCCTGAAAAGTCGAGCACTCCCAAAAGAATTTATTTCACCACATTAAAAATAGATATGGAAAGAGTTAATTTCGAAACATCGCTAAAAAGCATCCTCACACCTAGCAAGCATAGCTATATTATCAAATTAATCCAAAAGACAAATGAACTAATACGCCGAATGCGATGGCGAGCAAATTTCTTCCTTAAAGATGAAACGTAAACAAAAAAGAATCCTATGGTTTTAAAACCTTTAAAAATGCGAAAAAAGTAGATCTTTTGATAAACTTTGAAAATGACCTTTTAAACGTAATTAAAAACTTAGAATTCCACAATCAACCTAACAATTTCCAACGGAAACTACACAAAATTGTTAGAAACATAAACAACTCTAATAAAATCTTTGTAGAAGCAGATAAAACTAGAAACTTTTATAAAATAGATAAACAAGAATATAACAAACTAATCACAGAAAACATTACAAAAAACTACAAAAAACTAGACACAAACGAATGCGACTACATAGATATAATAAATACTGAAACAAATTACCGATAAATTAAAAATTAGCGATAAAGTTGGCAAATTGAAACCTAGAGAGGCATACATTCTGCTAAAAAACCACAAATGGGACTTTAATAATAATCCCAACACCCGATTAATAAACCCAACTAAACGAGAAATAGGTAGAATTAGCAAAACAATACTTTCTAGAGTAAACAAACAAATAAAACAAGACCTAGAATTAAACCAGTGGGCAAATACTGCCGAAGCAATCATCTGATTTAAAAATATAGATAACAAAGATAAATGTACGTTTATACAGTTTGACATCATAGACTTTTATCCCTCGATATCCGAAGAACTTTTAAACATTGCCCTAGAATTTGCCGTAGCATACACTGATATATTCTCGGAGGAAATCAACATCATTAAAAATGTAGAAAATCATTTCTAATAAATAACAGTAACCAATGGATAAAAGCTAAATTGAAAAATTCGTTTGATTTGGCGATGGGTGCCAGGGACTCTGCAGATGCATCAGCTATTGTGGGATTATTCATTCTATATACCCTCACAAGCATATTTGATACTACGGATATCGGCCTATATAGAGATGACAGAGTAGCTATAATAAAAAAACTCCAACAAAGTCATGGGAGATAACTTTAAGAAAATCATACACAAGGAAATGAAAAAATTAGGCATAAAAGCAGACGTATCAGCTAACATAATAATAACAAACCTCCTGGGCGTCACGTTAAATTTAGATAAAAGCACATATGAACCCTACTTAAAAGATAATGCTACTCCAATATACATAAACCCTAAGTCCAATCACCTACTATCAATTAAAAAACAGATTCCTAACTCGATCGTAAGTAGGCTCAGTAATAACTCAAGCGATGAAAATGCATTTAAAAGGTCAGCCAATATCTATGAAACAGCCCTAAAAAATAGTGGATACAAAAATATCGATATCAAATATAAGCAACAAAACACCAATAATTATAATAAAATTAAAAATAGAAGAAAAAGAACTATAATATGGTATACGGCCCCATACAATACAAATGTCAAAAACAAACTTGGCAAGAAATTTCTAGATCTTATTGAAAAACACTTTCCCGCAACCAACCCTTTACACAAAATTTTCAATAAAAATACCTTAAAGTTATCCTTACCAGGCCACAATATTTGCGAATGAAATATGACTTCCTTAGATTTCAAAACTCGATACTATGATCAAAAAAGTACATTCAACAATAAAAAAAAAACATCGTATGAAAACAACACTAGCGAATAAATACTGGTGGGAACTCAAAGGAAACGAACATTCGTCGAAGGAAAAGTAATCAGAAGCTACCACGTGTAAGGGACCTAGACGACCCATGTAGATTATGCCTTCATGAAAAATGTGCTATCCTGTACTTTAAAGAATCCCAACATCTATTAAACTATAGAAGAGAAATAGCAAACAACTGTGTTTTCAAGATAAAGTTTACTCTAGGATAGCGATACAAAATAATTTTAAAACTAACAGAAACAATAGAAAATAAACAAATAAATAAATTAAATAAACATGAATATACATAAACGATCACACATATATGTATGTATATATATGTATATATATGTGTTTTCATATATGTGTGTACACATATATATTTATATTTAAACTAACATTAATAAAAAAAACACTAACCTAGAGTTAAAACAGATCAAGAAACTTAATATCAAGGCTAAATAGAGCACACAAAGGAACATGTCAACCAGAGGTCAAATAGGCCTTTGTCCAATAAATGCATGCTAAGTGGCTGATAGGAAGGGCGCGGTGGATACTAGAAACTGATTGGCTAACTAAAATCTCAATAGAAGATGCGCATATAAAAACGACAAACAACCACAGAATTCGCGCATAAGCCTGAAGAATTCTAGAGTGGATGAAACGCGGAATATTCAGTGTAGCTTAATCGCCATATACATTTTATAACTTAATATATATATATATATATATATATATATATAAGCATACACATGTATCATATATATGCGTATATATATGTATATATATTCATATATATATATATATATATATATATATATATATATATATATATATATATATATATTCATATATATATATATATTGTTGGGGTCAGTACTGAAGATTTACGCATAAAATTATATCTTCGTATATAAATTTATGTGATTAAATAAAGTAATCCTATATGTATATATATATATATATATATATATAACTGATTAATGCGAAAGTGTTTACTATATTAATATCAAAACATGATAAATTTATTTTATTATATGATACAACATAATAATTTAAACATCGTATATATAAGCCCCACAACACCTAACTGAAAATTTTTGTTAATAAAAACTTCTTAATAAATTAAAATTCTGTAATATATATTTTAAATTCGTGTTGCTTATTTTCTCAAGTAAATATAGTTTGCCAAGAGTAATATCATTTTTAATGATTTCAATTGAAACGATATAAAAATTAAAATATGTTGAGAACGTATTTTGAATTGCAGTTTGATTATGTTTAATGAAAATAATTTACCTGAAACGTTAGTGAAAGTCCAACGCTTTTATAACCCTGAGAACACATACCATGCTTTTATCTAAGCTAAGAAATTAAAAATAATATTTTTATAAGTATTCATATACGTAAAAAATATATTTAATCAGAAATGTGTTGGATTATCATTATATCGTTTTTTTCATGAGATGGTCTACTTAGAAAATACACCCTCCTTACATTCTCTATTTGAGAAGGCGCTAATGCAATATTTTTCATGATATTGATATGGCAATTATCCCAGAGTCTAGCTTCACCCTTCGTGCCGTAGTATATTATCTGTTCCCTTGTCATCATCTTATACCCACAGGCATTATCTTCTCATTTTATATGAGAGGGTCGTTCAAAGAACTAGTTATTATTTTTTTTTATATCTATTCAATGTCATTATACAATACTACCATGCATTTTTAGTGAGGGTGGCAGTATAGTATGTGTAGGTTCATTTTTCATGATAAAATCCTCTCAGTAATATCACTTTCTTTCTTTAATTCAAATCTTTACATCCTCTTTTGGAAGTTCGTGTGTGATACCATGTTTTCCTTCGTCATTATACATTAATATAGGGCATGGGCTCCTTATTTGAGGAAGAGTATAGTATATTCTAATTACTTACTAAACTAGAATTAGTTGCTCCGTTTTAAAAGGAGAGAGTAGTGTACTATTTTGATGGCATGATTTAATCTGTACAGAATTTAACACCTTTTTCTAGGGAGAACGAGCGTTTTCATATGTTATTAATACTATACTCTTAATCACTGCCTCCTTCATAATAACATCCTGGTTGATTACACACACACATACATATATATACATATATGTTGGCCCGTTTGCATACTTATAATGTATATATTACATTAAGTTATTAAAAACTGTCACAATTAATTTATACATAAATCTTGTAATGTTGTTAGTTCACGATCGATACAAATATGACGTCGTGTAGTCTCCGCGTAGATTTAGAATAAAACGGACCTTTTCGTATACAGTAATTTCAGTATTTTCTATAAGTAAGGCTTCGTATTAGTTATTAAGGGTTTTGTATTTTTTCTTTACTCTTATGATTTCTGTAAGTTTTCCATACATTTTAATTCAAGGAAAAATCTTTTTTTATTTTCCTTAGGTACGTAAGTAATTGATGATATATTATGTAATTTAATAAAAGATTTTTAAGACGAAGTAATAATACAATATGTATGTGAATTAAATGAATACGTCTGTGATTTTGGAAAGTGTAATAAAATTTTACACACACACACACACACACACACACACACACACACACACACATATATATATATATATATATATGTATATATCTATCTATATATCTATAAAAGTGTATGTCTGTGTGTTTGTCTGTGTGTCTGTCTGTGCACATTTCCTACACAATAACTCTGTCAATTTCCAGTCTACAGACTCGAAATTTGATATACAGGTTACTGAGATTTGGGAAACTTTTGTAATCCGTTTTTTGGCCAGAAATGTGGCTGTTAAGGGGTCAAAGTTAAACGGTTTGACCTTTGAGAACTCTACCAAACTGCTCCGCCAATTTTGGGTGTAAACAATTGAAATTTTAGATATAGGTTCCTTGGACATGGATCTACATGATTTAAACGTAAAACAATAAATGTTAAGGGGTCATAATAGTGGTTGGTTAAAGTAAAAAAAAAGGTGACTTCTGCGGTCTTTACCAAATTACTCAGACAATTTCTGGTCTAAACATTTAAAATTTGACATCAAGGGTATTCAGAGATAGGGCAAGCTTTGGGTCGACAATTTGAGTTACTAATATACAAATGTATGTAAGTATGTTTGCACGTCTACCTAAAACTTTCGACGGAGGCGATGGATTTTCACAAGATCAGTATCGTATTTAGCTCGACCCTTCAGACGATAAATAGCGGAAAATTGGCTAAAAACATTAATTGGGCACTTTTCTACAGGGAGAGGATACTTTTTTCGCCGATATTTTCGAAAATCATCCCCTCTTTTCGATTGTCTAGCCTTAATATAAACCTAAGTCACTCCCGGTTTGACAGTGGTCGTTTTTTTTTTCGTTCTTTTCCTCCTTCACGGACTGCCTTTCAATCAATTACCACTTGTGTTTTTTTTTTGTCTTTTTTTTTTTTTGCTCAACATACACCTCCAAACATCCGGGCAACGCCAGGTTGAAATGCTAGTATATATATATATATATATATATATATATATATATATATATATATATATATAAAGGTGCATATATATATATATATATATATATATATATATATATATATATATATATATATATGAATAAAGGTGTAGAAATGTACATACGTAAACGTATTTAATTTTGTTTTGTTTTTTTGTAATCACGTATTTATATAATAGTCTGTGTGCACAACTAATATTTTTGTAAATGTTTCACCAAATTTAAACATGCACACGTATACATGAGAATGCATATAAATGCATCACATACATACATACACACACATATGTATGTATATAATAGTATACATATATGTGTGTGTGTGTTTTTTTATAGATATACATATATGAACATCTTAGCGCGCACTTAATAAGCTTGACCATCAATTTTCCCTCAGGCATATTTCTAAAAATTATTAAATAACTTTGAAAACGCACACACACACACACTCTCTCTCTCTCTCTCTCTTTCTCTTTCTCTCTCTCTCTCTCTCTCTCTAGCTCTCTCTCTGTCTCACACACACACACACACATACACACACATATATATATATTCCCAGCTTAATGCGTCTTAGACGCATTTAAACACTTCGCCCTGCAGATATGTACATTTGAACCACTCAATTTTACCTCTTGGCGTTTTGTTTTTTTTTACTTTTTCACTTCTAATCCTAAAACTGTAATAAGAGTTTGTTGCCGCAAAGCATTTTTCTATTTGTTTTAACCAAGAATAAATCTGAGGTACAATCAGAACTCACATATATATAACTCAAGTTAAAATTACAGAACTTATCGACTGAAATCAAACTCGTATATTTGAAGTATCTACATAAAAATATAGTTTCAAATGTGAAGCGTATTCTTTGTTTTCTTAAGAGTTACTACTTCAAGCTTACAGGTTAAACTTGCGCACAAGGATTAATGACAGCTGAATCGTGAAAACCATGAATGAGTTGAATAAAATTTAATTATTTTAAAGAACGGTTCATGATGATATTTAATTTAACATCATTAAATTTGCAGATGACCATGTTGTAATCAACAAGTAACAGTATCCTTGCAATGTGTTCTACAAAAATCTGATTCATTTTTTTCAACATGGCCATACCATAGGCTAGGTCATTTTTAATTATGTGATGACCTTGCATCTCTGGAGCTGGGGCATTGTTCTGTACCGTTCTAGGAGTCCACGCTCCCATGCAAAAATATATATATATATACTATAATAAAGCTTTTTTTTTGTTGTTATTGGGCACCATCTTATGAATTCCAGAGTTTCATTGGATTAACATCTAGGTAAAAACCATACAAGTAATAAATATATACTCTTTTTTCATTATGTTAACCCATTTGAATACTTGGAAAAAAACTCATTATGAAATCATCCTTCATTATTCATTAGCATGGGCACCCAGCGTTACCTGTTTGAACATGAAATTCGGTGTGGACAGAGATGCTATACCAAGGATAAATCTGAGGTAAAATCAGAACTCACATATATAACCCAAGTTAAAAATTCCAAAACTTATTGACTGAAATATCAATAGATGAGTTTTATTAAACGATTACTTCTAAAATGTTGATTTTAAACAAAACTCAGTTATCATACTGCATATTTTATGATGCTACACTAAATGTTTTGCATTCTCGGTCTGTTAAAGAGAAATGTCTCTAAAGTAAGGCAATTTATTCATTTATTTTTCAAATCTAGAATGCCCCATCTTGGGGGGGATGGATTTTCCTACATAAATTTTTAGTTTGCATGTGGAGGCAAGTAAACAGGCAAATAAATAATGTATTATTTTATAGCAGGGAAATAATGCAATATTTAAAGCAAAATAATTCCATGGTTAAAAAGACCGAATTTGTGTGGCTACGCTGAATATGTATACATATGATTTTCTTTCTTTAATAAAAGTATTTTAATTACGTCAAGATAACAAGCTTCAGCATAGGAACTTTTTATACCTTTTCGCAGTAAATTATTAAAAATAAAAAATTACATTATGTTATAGTTATTTTTTATATATTCATTTATCCATTGACATATGTAAATAAAAAACGTATTTCTTATTTCCCTTAAATGAATCCAGATGGCAAAATATCGATGTTATGACAAGTTAATATTAGAATTTAATTATGCATAAAAAGTTTCAATGAAGCTTATGTAAATGTTACACTATTAAAATGGATTTTATGATAATTCTATAACACATAAGTTTTCAGATTTCTTTTTATGTGTTAATAAATGTATTGGTAAAGAACATATATTTGTTCCTAAGCTTTGCAATAATTCAACCGTTTGCTTTCAGAAGACAGTAACTTATAACTGTTATGTTAAACATCGCATTAATTCATTCGTTTTTTTTTTCTTTTTTCAAAACAATGTAACGTCAACCATCACTGGTATTTTTTATTTTATTTTTATTCATTCTGTCGAAATGGAAAACCGATCTTTTCTGCGAACGTAAAAGAGTATCTTAATCGCAGCAAATTCTCACAAGAACAGAAGAAGTTTTCTGGAAAAATGTATTGAAGAAAAAGTCATACCCGCATGCATACCTAAATCTTTTATAGTTTCCTTCCCGATATGGGTAGAATTCTAACACTTTTCACTTACGTATGGTGTATGAGCGTTTTCTACTTCTGTATTTTTCCTTTTAATATCTTGAAGATGTCCCCTGCAATAGGGACGAAACGTTGATCACGATTTTCTAAATTCATTCAGTTTTTCTTTTTTCAAAACATAACGTCAACCACCACTGGTATTTTTATTCATATATACATATATATATATATATATATATATATATATATATATATATATATATATATATATATACACATAACGTTATGAACAGTGCATAAGGCCTGAACAAAGCCGGGCTGAACTGCTAGTAACTGATAAAATGTTAATTTATATTTTATTGATTGTTTCGTAATCAGAATCGCCGTTTAACCACGAAAGATTACCTGACAAACAGGTTTATGTACCCTTCCCGATTTTTTTTTTTTTTTTACTTTCTTAGCGCATATTTTCGGATGTTTTTCATTTTGCCTCTTTCTTTGTCTATCATTTTTTTTCTTCCCTGTACGTATTTTTTTACATAATCATACTTGCGAATGAGTGGCATTACTTTAGCACTTCATGTTTCTTTACTTTGCAAAGTTCAGTAGATATGGTCTGACTAATTGATTTTACTAGCATATTAACTACCGTCAATCAGGTCTTAAACAGAATGTGATCAATCGCATAGTCTAAAACGACACTTAGCTGCATAACGCACTACCTTTTCCTTTTGGATTTTAATAACGTTTGCAATGGATTCACTGTCAGGGAAGTTCGGTAAATTTAAACATGTTTTTCTCGAGAGTCTCATCACTTAAGCTAGACTCAGTTTCTGATTAATATTGCCTGATTTTGTAGCAGTATTTAGAAGTTGCAAAAGAAAATATGTTATTCTTGACTTTGTGGTTTCGGTTGCATTCGGTTTGATTTGCATGAACATCGTCGTTGTTTTATAGCATCCACTAAAGTATGTCATTATCTTGATTCGAAAAGCCAGACTGAATAATTTCTTGATCATTCTACACGCAAAATAAGAACTAAAAGTTGAATGTGAATTATTTTCATTGTGTAAGTAAAGCATTGATCTTTTCTATCAGGAACTTGTACGATGTTGTAGCCCTATGGATGTGCATTCTTTGTCTTCTATCCATTACAAATATCTGCGCGACGCATTCTCGTATGTGTAGAAGTTTTGTTTATGACCCGTAGTTGCAGAAGTAGCGGTTATAGTGAAGTTGATCTGTATCCCCATTTTCTTATGATATAAATTGAAGCAGTTTGGCTCCTTGATTCCTATAAAATAATTAGCATTCGTGTGCTGTTGGTTGTAGCAAAGGTTGAAGAATAAAAATAATTGTAGTTTTCGAATTTAATATTCCATGTTTGTTTTATTTTTAGCTTTTTAATTCCTACGTCTTACTCGAAACTTCATATTATATCATTTGCGTTGAATACGTTTAATTATTTTAGTAGAAATTTCCAATCTCTGTGTAATTTTCTTCTTCATATATAAGTAATACATAACTCATGGAATTAGTTCAAAGCGCTGTTAAACTAAACTCATGTCAGCCATCCTTTTAAGTTTCAATCTAAAAACATCTCCTACACCACGTCATTTACATTTTTATATAAGTTATAACTGATTCTCATATACCATCAATTATTCTGTGTAAACTATTTCACCTGAAACATAACCTTGATATGTCGATGTTCAACTCGATACTTTATAATTCAATCTATTTTGACAAGTCATAAGCATAATCCTACGAATAAATGCATAACAAAGAACGTTACTATATTATTTTAATATGAACGTGTAAACAAGGTTAATGGATAAGTGCAACACCTTAAAATACAGAGAAAAATATACGTTCCAACAAGTATTATCTAACGTATGCGATATTCAATCACTTTATTCAAATCTATATATTAGATATATTAAATTTGTGCTGATGGTGAAGGTCTTGTGTTTTGAAGCTATTCTACTTTCATCTCCCTTATTATTATTATTATTATTATTAGTAGTAGTAGTAGTAGTAGTAGTAGTAGTAGTAGTAGTAGTAGTAGTATTAATGTTATTATTATTACTGTTGTTATTGTTATTATTATTATTATTATTCTAATAATAATAATAATAATAATAATAATAATAATAATAATAATAATAAAGTACACACATGCACTTTACTATTTTATAGACACATTAATCTCAAGTTACACTTTCTGGTCTTTTTTTATTCACAATAATCTCCCGATTATGAGTGCCTCAAGTCGTGAATTCTATGGATGTCCTTTAATTGTCTGCAGGTGTCTTTACCGCACCACATTCCTGAGTTATTCTTTTCGTACTGCTGTTAATCTGTTGTTGATTCTATATCCAGCAATACTTATAATCCGTTTCAACTTCGTCCGTCAAGCTCCATTTTTGTTTAAGGTGACTTTTTATAATGTTTCATAATTTTAACTTGACCACCAGCCTTAATCGCACAGATGTAGCTGGTGAAATATGCCTTAATTTTTCTCTGTCTCGTAACTTGTCTCAAATGTCCACCTTTCCAATAAGTTTTCCTGATAATGACCTTTAACAATAATCTTTAATTTTAAGCTCTCGAATATCTGTCCCGTGTGAGATTTCTTGAAGAGATGCAGAAACGTATCTATAATTAGATTGTCCCAATCTTTTCTTTTTTTTTTGTACCCTTTATTTCAATCCCAGGTTACTATCTTCAATATTTTTTCTATAAATAATATGAGTGCACGTCATATTCGTAATTATCTGGTGTAGTTATTACTCCTTTGTTGCACTTCCTTTGTCTTGTTTGTCGAGAGGTCAGCAGCAATTTGCTATTTTGATACATCATTTTAATATAGCTTTCTATTCCAGTGCCGTTTTTCCAAGAACTGTTAGCTTGTGGAATTTTCCTCTGATAACTGTTTACCTCCTACCTGTAGTCTTGGTCATTTTTGATTATGTATGTTACAGATTTCAAATAGGATGAAACATTTTGGCAGTGTTTGATATTAAAATAAAATTAATGTGTTGGTTAATGTCTATATATAGAATCATGTTCTCAGCCCTACGAATGTGTGACGTGGAATAAGTGTTGTTTTGGATCAAGTTGGGTCTGTTACTTTCCAAAACAGAGCTTGCTTGGGGATTCTTACTCTGATCAGAAAATTAGTGACACTATGGATGTACGAAATATGTTCTCTGTAATATTGTGGATTAATTAAATACTTTCGTTAATTGCACTAAAGTAATTCATGTCTGATAAACTATTAAAACAGCAATAAAAATATATATTATTTAATTGGAATCCATTATTGAGATGAGTATTATTTTATTTATTTATTTATTGCGGACTATCATTTTCATCTTAAGATAAGAATAATAGATAATTAGATCCGCAATAAATAAATTAATAAGCAATAAAAATGTTTCTGAAATTTTTAGATGTATTGATTGCATTATTCAAACTACAGTTCTCATCTTGGATGTTATTCTTTAAACGGTTCTGTCGATGTGACAACCGATTTTAAGGAGGATCTTAGCGATCTCACGAATCGTGGAATTGAATTCAGGAAACTTTATGCAATTTCGAACAGCATGAACGAGAGTAACTTACCCTGGTTCCGATAGCCATTATCATGTAAAGGTCTTCGATCATTCGTTATTGCATTATTAGTACGGATGTAAATTTCAACTTTTAGAAGACGGTAACTTAAAACTGTTATGTTAAACGTCGCATTATTTGTGAATAGAGTTCTGTTATTATTACTTTCTATATAATAAAACACTAAGACAGTGTTATGCCCGAATGTAAGTTATCAACCTCTGTTATATTTTTAAGAGATTGGATAGCTTAACCACCAATGATGCAATACAAAATGAAAAAGATATTTTTTTATTTGGCATCTGACGTTGCTGTTGTAGCGAACTAGAAACTTAAAACTAAATTACATTTTCCCAACATATAGTATCATTTCTGTCCAAAGCAGCAATGCCTTTGTGTCTACATTTGAGTCAGAGACGTAAATAGAATAGACATATGATACGAACTCTTAGATTTATTTTGGAGATATAACCCCTTGGAACAGCAGCCATATGCAACGGATGAAGGATGCAAATGCTGAATTTCCACGGGTCGCGCTATTATTAGAAGCAGTAATATAAATGTGGTGTTCTTTTTATCAGCACTTATTACTACATATATTGATCATTATCGTACAGACTATGCGTCCACTAAAACGACTCGATGCATACATAACTAGGTTTTCATTGACATATGTTCATAAAAAAGTCACTTATGTCCGATCTTCATCCGATTTTATGACCGAAGGAAAAAAAACTTCGCCAATTTCTCCCATCAAATTGAATCTACATTCGTCAAGGCTTTCATTTTCACTTGACAACTTCAAAGCTGCACAGAAGGTCGTCAGAAATAATTTGCTGCCCGCTACATACTAACCATCACGAAAAAGGACATCTGGACAAGTTTTCTTCGTTAAAAGAAAAAAAAATCTGCAATTTATTCAGATAATAAAAAAAAATATATTGCCTATTCGAACAAGCGCTAAATGTCGAAAGTACAACACCAGACGCGAGCATTCACTTAAAATGACATTTTGTTTTTTTATTCTTAGTCTTTCTGCAATTGAATGCACGATGTGTTGACCCTAATATAATCAATATTAGGAAAATCAAAAAAAATAAACTGCTCATTTATGCGAAAAGTAAAGTCTTCTATGCTTTAATCCAAATGTTTAAAGGCTACGCATGAGGGGAATCGTACTATAAGAATGGCGCAACGTTGTGACCTAGAATTTATTTCTCTATATACTCGTCACTGTTCTCAATGTATTTTGCCAGGAATTCAATAAAGCATCTGTGCTTTTAACGTACGTCCATGACAGGGGTTGTATTTTAAATGTCTAACACCGTCAATATCTGGAACAGAAAGATGAAAATTTCAAGCCAAGAATGCAGGATTTCAGTAATGATTACAATGCAATTTGCAATTTTCTTGGATTCATTTAGGTGAGAAAAAAATAAAAATGAGACATTACTTTTGTAACAACCTCGTAGATTACATTTCTTTTAATAACTTTATCTGTGCGTTCCATATTTTCTTAGAAACAAATAGACTGAACTGACTGATATTCCATATGGAGTTTAGCGATGATATTGTGAAGCGATTCAAGTTAGGTTGAAAGGCTGCTGGGACAGCTCGTGATATCAACGAAACGTTTGGCCCAGGAACTACTACCGAACGCATAGCACAAGGGTGGTTGAAGAAATTTCATGGCGGCAACAAGAGTCTTGAATCTGATGAGCGTAGTAGTCGTCCATCGGATGATGACAACTTCATGGCTGGGAAGAGGTGAAAGTCAGAGGGTGCAAGGTCAAGAGAGTAGGGAGGGTGGGGAAGGATTTCATAACCACACCCCCGTGCTTCTGATCTGGCGACATGCGAGTTGTGGACCGGAGTGTTGTCCTGCAGGAGAAGGGTACCTTTGCTGATCTTGCCCAGCCTCTTGATTTTGATAGCTTCCCTTAATTTCCTCAAGAGTGAAGCATAATAGGCTCCTGTAATTGTGGTACCCTTTGCCAGGAAAGCTGTCATCACTACTCCGTCCTGGTCCCAGAAGACTGTGAGCATGTCCTTGCCAGTGGAGGGCTGCATCCTTTCCTTCTTTGGAGGTAGTAAGTCCAAGTGCTTCCACTGCATTGACTGGGCTTTGGTCTCTGAATCATAGTGATGGACCCAGGTGTTATCCTGTGTAATCAGGCTTTTGTAAAAACTTTGACTCATCTTCTTGGCACATCTCCAAATTCAACCTCGAGCACTCGACGCGTTCTCGCTTCTGGAATGGTGTGAGCAACCTGGGAATCCATCTGGCAGACACCTTATGCATATGTAAATTGTCATGAATAATAGTTTCCACAGACCCTGTACTCATCTTGACATCTTGGGTTATTTGGCGAATAGTAATGCGCCGATCTTCCAAAATGGCAGCCTCAACGTGGCGGACAGATGCCTCATCAATGGCAGAAGAGGGGGCGACCAGGTCTGAGAGCTGTATCCACATACATCCAGCCATGTTTGAAATCACGATGCCAGCGTTTACAAGGCCATATGATGGGGCATTATCACCATAAGTTTCTTTCATTTAATCTAAAGCCTCATGTGGTGTGCGTCCTTTCAAATACAAAAACCGGATCACTGCTCGACAATCAACAGGCTCCATTTTACACCTGACTCAGTTCAAACACCTGTAAAACATAAACCACAATCATTTCAGAGCTGTAATTTGCCACCTAACCCGTAGAGATAGAAATCATTGCACGTGTAAATTTCAGCTAGATCAAACAACTGTAAGTGGGTCAGAGGCATTACTTATTGCACGCTCCTCGTATATCTGTATGTATGTGTGTATGTATATATATATATATATATATATATATATATATATATATATGAACGTATATATGATACGAGTAAGTAAGAATGTATAAAAATAATACTAAGAACAAAGAAGCGATGGGATAAGTAGTAGAATGGATTCAATCAAACATTAATTTGTGGAAAAAGGGACGGATAACACAGGTAAGAAATATATATTTTTAAATGACATTAGTTGGTTAGCTTACATTTATCTGGAGGAAAAACTAGATCCAGTTTTTAGGGGAGAGGTGTTTGATGAACACTGCTCGAGAGATACGGGTTAATATGCTGTTTTGTTTTTAAATACCTGAAACATTGGTTCATGTAAAACATCTGATGATCTCTTTAAGAACATTTGTAGTATTGTTTGTTCATGTAAGTAAAATTATTCAGCGATACGAGAGATTGACTTATTAAGAAAATACATTTTTTATTATAGTTTAATAGGTTCTAGAGAAACTTCCAAGATTATATATATATATATATATATATATATATATGGCTATATATATATATATATATATATATATATATATATATATATATATATATAGTAAGTTATAAAATATATATGGCAATTAAGCTACACAGAATATTCCGCGTTTCATCCACGCTAGGATTCATCAGGTTAAATATTCTGTGTAGCTTAATTGCCATATATATTTAATAAATTACTACCTAGCTCTACCTGCGTATTGAGCACTGTTTAAGTAAATACTTAAAGTTTACGCATAAATTTCTACGTTCATATATTAATTTATGTGATTAAATGAAGTAATTATATATATATATATATATATATATATATATATATACACATATATACACACACACATATATACAATAATAAAAAAGCATTGGAAATGCAAAAGGATATAGGGATGGTATGCCAAAAAGTATACAAACAAGATAGCTATGAATGTCTAGGCACATGGAAATAGAATTGCATCCAAAGTATAGCCCTATAGCTTTTCTCCAATCTTTATCCCGTGCCATCATTACGGTTGTAAAAAGCTATAAGGCTATACTTTGGATGACATTCTATTTCCATGTGCCTAGCCATTCATAGCTATCTTGTTTGTATACTTTTTGGCATACCATCCCTATATCCTTTTGCATTTCCAATGCTTTTTTATTCTTGCTAATTAGTATTTTTACTTACAGTCTTATTTTTAAACTTACATTCATGATAGTATTGTCTTTTTTAGGAGGCGGCTCATTGCCGCCTCCATTAGTAGCAGGTCGCTTCCTGCTGGGTTTCAGGTCTTTGGGTTTTAGGCCTTAGGAGTTGCCTCTTGGTCCTCCATCGGTTCTATATTACATAGAGAGTGCTACCGCCTCTCTGATAAAACAGTTAGAGTATTATAAAGTTCTAAAATGTGCATACCTTCACTATTAAATTTTTCCTGGTTCATTCTTTGGCGTTTTGGCAAAGATTTGGCAGTTTTTGATATTTATATTTATAATAGTTTGTGCATGGGGCAGCTTTTTTCCCCTTGGGACCCCTGTTATACCGTGCTTTTGAGTCAGCACGTGAGGCAGCTTTCTTTTTTTCTGGTTCTTTGTTATAAAGAGCACGTGAGGCAGCTTTTTCCCCCTCGGAATCCCTGTTATACCGTGCTTTTGAGTCAGCACGTGGGGCAGCCTTCTTTTTTCTGGTTCTTTGTTATAAAGAGCACGTGAGGCAGCTTTCTTTTTTTCTGGTTCTTTGTTATAAAGAGCACGTGAGGCAGCTTTTTTATCCTCAGAATCCTTGTTATACCGTGCTTTTGAGTCAGCACGTGAGGCAGCCTTCTTTGCCTTAGGATTTGCATGATACTTAATTTTTATTATTTCAGCATTTTTCTGATAGTATTCTTTTTGCTCAGATAATATCTTGACTTTGTTTTTTTCATAGTCTATATTTCTCTGAGATTTTTTACTACGTGCTGACTTTGGCATTTTTTATTAAATGTAAACATATAATACTTATGTGTATCTTACTATAATATCACTTATCTTATAGCAAGACAACTCTTGTAGAATTGAGATACTGCCCCGTCACCACTAGTTAAATTGTGGAACGGTATATACACCAATAGTGTAGTTGTTATCTTTATATGAAGTCCTAATCAGTGACAGTGTGAGGTTACTTGGTTAATTTATTGTAGTTTATTTTAGAAAACTTACTTGTTTTTATTAGTAGATTGTGTATAGTAGCCACAATATCTAGTTATTTTTGTGGCTAGGGCTTGGATTTTTATTCTTTTTGGTCAGCTTCCAGTGAGTTCTTAGAAGATGACTTTCTTGCAGTTTCTTTTGCGGTTAATTTAACTTATTTCCTTTGGCGTTTGGTGAGTTCTTAGAAGAACTGGTCTGATCTACTTTTCTTAGCGAGCGAAGAGATTCAGCTGCATTTAACAATGGTTGCTATAGTGTATTTTTGCGCATGCGTGAGAATTTCAAGTTTCCTCCTTATTTTTCAATAGTTTGACAGTAGTCATGTGTATTTCTGCCAAGAGCGACAGACGTCAGTGTTAGTCGTGATCGTCTTGAGGTTTTGGACCCCACGTTGTGGCCGTGCTAACCTAGGTTCGAATCTTGGTCACAGCCTTGACATTTTGTACATATTTTACAGTCCAAAATCTGAAGAATTATTTGTTTTTATAACATTGTTTTTTGACGTCGTACTTTCTGATAGGTTACTCTTATAACAATTTTGATCAACTGAGATAAAGATTTCGTGGTTTCATTAACGCCGGTGGGTTACTGTTTAAAGAAAAAACCTTAACGTTCACCTCAAATATTCAGCGTCCAAGAAATATAGGCCACTGGCAAACTGGAACGTCTGTGATCATCCGGTGTATTATTTGGAGCTGTCCCTTTTGAGAGAAGTTCCGTGTTCGAAGTGGTCTGTCTACATTGGGTATATAGTGTTTAAAACTTGTTATTACACGTAATCTTATTTAATTATAGAGTTAGCTAAAAAGCGATGGGTCACTGCACTTCTCTGTGTAAAGAGCAGTCGATTGATGCTTGAACTGTTGTCAGAGACCGTTCGTACACCGAGATACATCGTCTCGAAAGAAAGAAGAAAGCAGAAGAAGAAAGAAGAAAGAAGAACAATTGGCCATTTTTGTACCCTTTTTTTTTTTGCTCTCTCTTGACATTTTAACCGACGTTCTGACACTCGCTGGATTCGTAAGACGCTTCTCTGTAAGAATATGTGCTTTTTGAAACTTATAAGTTGATTTTAGTTGAGATTTGGATAGTTTTATTTTGTAGGCGTATATAGGCGTGTACGGGCCATCCCTATATAGAGAGTGCTACCGCCTCTCTGATATATATATATATATATATATATATATATATATATATATATATATATATATATACTATAGGCCGCCCAGCATCTCCCGGGCTCATATAAGATAAAGTGTTATCCCCCTTATGTAGGAGCATTGATTTCTGAGAACTTCGATTGAAGTAAAATGAAATCAAAGGAGAAGCATGCGTTTACATAGCGGTATATAACACGAACGCTAAACCCGCCACGTTTATATATAGGCACACATTTACACACACATATATATATAGGCATATATACACACTAGACAACACTGTCCGCTGGAAGTACTTATGTACACTCGTACATATTAGAGAATTATATATATATATATACATATATATATATATATATATATATTCATTATATAAAGGGCTATATGACAGTACCAGGTTTCGGTAGGGGGAAACCCCTTGTAGCCTATCAATCAATAAACCATTCGAAATATGAAACTTCTGTTTCGATCATGTTATTTAAGTTGCATAAGCACAGAAGATTTATCAGAACTTGGATGGATTAAAAGAATAGCAATCACCCTCTTTAAAAGTAGGGAACGTGAGAATTCAATACTAATCACTAACAACACAGTAAATATACACGCATATATTTTCCACCGTGTGCAGCTGGTACATTGTATTTCACGTATAATTTAGTGCTCTCAGTGATATTTTTCCTTAACACAGAAGTAATAGTGACAAAAATATTTTCTCGACCTTTGTCAATAGTATTTTTGACACACTTTGTTTTGACTAGCCTTTTGTTGTTTTTTATTTACGAGTAGCATACACCTTTAGGTTTACTTCATTGACACTGTAAACAAATATAACTCATCTCGATAATTGGAGTACTGTCTTCTAGATGTGGTCTTAGCGTCTAGAAATGTTTTTTAAATCAACGGCGAACAATTACTAAGATAAACTGTAGCTGTTTTATAGAAAAGTGCTGCACAATTCTGATTGTAAACTGTGGATAAGTCTGAGATTATTTCCGTGTTAGAATTAAGAATGCTTGAATAACTTTTGGAGTAACGACTCAATGATTGTATCAAATTTAATTCCGTGTTGGAACCGCCAATGCTTTTCATACAAACACACGTGACAATTCTATAGATGCAGACATACTCACAGATTCAGAACCGCACTCACACTTACACCTACATCCACAAACAAGCATGCACACGTACACTCATACACACACATACACATATGCGTGTGTGACAAGGTTATTTCGAAGTTATAGCTTCTTATTTTGTTTACCCACGATACAAAAATACTGAAGATGAGTTTCCTGCAGTTAGTATAAACCAATAAGTGAACTATGTGTGATAGTAAGTCGCTTGAATTTCTGATTAACCAAAAAGTTTTCTATCACTTCGAAAAAAGTAGCTTATTTAGTCATGAGCAATAGGCATTCTCTCCTTCTCTTTCTCTCTCTCTCTCTTTCTCTCCTTTCTCTCTCTCTCTCTCTCTCTGACTCTCTACCTCTCATTATATATATATATATATATATATATATATATACATTTCTTACTAGCATTTCATCCCGGCGTTGCCCGGGTGTTTTTAGGTGTAAGTTGAGCAACAAAAAAAGCGGTCAATTTTTTTTAAATTTGATCCCTATTATGGCCCCTTAACATTTATTGTTTTGGGCTAAAATAAAGTTATTAAGTTAGGTACATGTTCAGGGAACCTATATCTAAAATTTCAAGTGTTTAGACTCCAAATTCTCGGAGGAGTCTATCAAAGGTCAAATCGTTGAACTTTGACCCCTTAACAGCCAAATTTCTGGCTGAAAACCGATCACAAAGATTTTCCCAAATCTCAGTACCCTGTATATCAAATTTCGAGTCTGTAGACTTAAAATTGACAGAGTTATTGTGTAGGGAAATCTACACAGACACACCCACAGACACACACAGACATACACACACAGACACACACAGACACGTTCACTTTTATAGATATATAGGTTAAAAATATTGTCTGCTCAACAACTGATCCTGTCAACCTTTTAAATATAGTACTAAACTACCACCACCAGAACTATCTCCTTATTTTTTATGATTTCTCTTGTGGTTTCTTGCAGGAGAAATATGTCCAGCACTTTTGAATTTTACCTACAATGAAAAATACTAACACCCTTCATCTCAGTATAGACCAATACGTGCCTCGCTTGTGTTTAGTAAATCATTTCCATTTGTTCTATCATCTCGGTAGAAGTAGCATACTCAGTCCTTAACAATATGGATTTCGTCCTGCAATATTAGTAACTGACATGATAAAAAACGGTTCAGTTCATATATATGGGAGGTGTATGTGTTAAAAGAAATAACTATTGGCATATATAAAAATTTTCGACGAGATTTCGTGCAAAATTTTTCCAAAGCTTGCTAACTATGTTATATCTACAAATTTCCTCTCAAACATCATATTGTTTCACTCTGATCGATTCATAAAATTAGTCGTTTACATGCAGAAATTTAATACACATAATAGGATAGTCATTCAATATATAAAGGGAGATTTTTCGATATAAGGACTTCTAATAACGATAGAAGCTTTTTTCTTTATTTTTAACGTAGTCACCCAACAATGTCAAACACTTATTCTATCTGTGTGCAAGCTTTCGTATGAATTTTAGTGTAAAAAATTTTGGATTGATTTCTAAGCCAGTTACTCACAACACTTTTGACTTTATCCTCACATTAAAACTTCGTGCTTCTCGTAAACGAAACAGGAACCAAACAGATTAAAGTCCGTAGGTGCAATGTATGGGCTGTACGGAGGATAAGGAAGTAGTTCTAAGCCAAGCTTGTTGATGGTTTGCATCGTTTCGGCTGCTGTGTGAGGCCTTGTGTTATGATGCAAGGTTATTCTTTCTGACTTATGACGTTTATTTTTATGTCTTCGTTGACCTGCTTCGGTGCTTCCTATCTCAAGTAATCAGATGATGATTGGGTCTTGCATATCCCAAGAAACCATAAGCATCACTTTCTTTTTGGACCGCTAGGATTGATTTTCTTCATTGAACTGCTGTTTAAACTCGTTAAATGTTACTACTTCTTCAGTAACTCATCACAACTTTTCTCATAGCGAGAGAGATACTGCCGACCCCTAATTGTCTGTTTTCTGCAGTAAGCATTTTTGGCACCCTACGGCAAGTAACCATGGAGTAGCAATGGTTATCATTAGACAATTTTCTGTGCTGTCCTAACATATATCCTCCAAATTCTTGCAATATCATCCAGTGTTCTTCTGTCAGAGTGAATAAGGCGAATGACTGATAACCTCACTCATTTAGGCCTCTCAAGCCTGTCTTTATCCTCAAGACGGATCCGTCCTTTATTAAACAATTGATAAAATTGTAGACAGTTTATCAGCTGAAACATGTGGCACCATACACAATTGATATTCTTCTATGAATTTCAACTGGTTTGGTCATTTCAGCAACCTTAAACTTGATCGCTGTTTCATTCGGGGGCATGTTTATTGGTCGCTTATCTTTGTTAATCGTCCAAGATCTCAAAGTGTTTTTTGAATGTGCGAAATAATTAATGTGAAATAAAGCAAAACAAAACATTTTTAAGTAAACTAAAATCTGTATTAGATGTCCTTATACCAAAATATTACCTTATTTATTGAATGGCAGTCGTATCAATGCCGGCATGCATCACGTACGCAGTCTGGGACAAACTCTCTTCCTGATGTTCAATGATCTCATGAATCACATTCTTAGAACATTCCTTGACACCAGCTGTATATATAATTCGAGAACCGTTCCAAGAGTAAAGCGCCATATTGCTTAACTCAAATAGTTTAAGAGATACGAAGGCTAGAGTGGTCGCATCAAAATGCTCAAGAATTTATTTTTCTTCATTATCACCACCATTCACAATGCAGTTTTGACATGGATTCGGTGATGCCTTTCTACTTCTGACACACGTTCATGACAGGAGTTGTATTCTTAGAATATCACATTTTCAATACGTGCAACAATAGATAAAACTTTCCAATCATGAACGCACAAATTCTGCCATCATAACAATGCAATTTGCAATCTCCACAAATCCATTAGTTGAATTATAAAAGCAGAAAGCATTTTATATATATATATATGTATATATATATATATATATAGATAGATAGATAGATAGATAGATAGATAGATAGATAGATAGATAGATATAGATATATATATATATATATATATATATTAAAAAAAAGCATTATAGACGTTGGGGCTCCTTCAGTCTTTAACAAACTATGGATACCCACGAAGAGGTGCCTGCGCATGAAATTTTTGTGGCAGGAGTTGCGCAATCACCAATCACACATCTCCTGAGTAAACATTGTTAAATACCAGTGGCAAGTGAATTTATGTACAAGACGACTGGAAACAAATGCCGAGATAAGCGGAGAGCACATACAGCGCCTAACATTCCTAAATGCTCACCCATCTGGTACAAACCAGGCTCAACGTTGCTTAACTTCGGTGTTCTGAAGAGAACCGGTGTGTCCACGAGATTATGCTGTGATGTTGTATGTATTATATATGTAGTGGAAATATAAAAGCACACAGCATTATATATATATATATATATATATATATATATATATATAAGTGAACGTGTCTGTCTGTCTGTGTGTCTGTGTGTCTGTCTGTTTGTCTGTGTACATTTCCCTACGCAATAACTCTGTCAATTTTTAGTCTATAGACTCGAAATTTGAAATACCGGGTACTGAGATTTGGGAAAATCGATGTGACGGGTGTCAGCCAGAAATTTGGCTGTTAAGGGGTCAAATTTCAACGATTTGACCTTTAAGAACTCTACCAAACTCCTCCAACAATTTTGGGTCTAGACACTTGAAATTTTAGATATAGGTTCCTTGAACCTGGATCTAACTTAATAAAGTGATTTGAGCCCGAAACTATAAATGTTAAGGGGTCATAATAGGGGTCAAATTAAAAAAAAATGTACTCTTTTTTTTTTTGCTCAGTATACACCTCAAAACACCGGGCAACGCCGGGCTGAAATGCTAGTATATATATATATATATATATATATATATATATATATATATATATATATATATATATAAAATGCTGCCTGCTTATATATATATATGTATATATATCGAAAAATTTCCCGTTATATATTGAATGACTGTCTTACTATATGCGTTATGAATCGATATATATATATATATATATATATATATATATATATATATATATATATATATATATATATGGATGTGTGTGTATTGCATTCAAAGGACAATTATTAATTTGAAGGAACATATATAATATTCCGGGTGTAGTACATATTAATCAATTTAGAAACTTTGAATCTTGTTCTTTAGATTTTCTTTTCTTTATAATCTCTTCTTTCTTTGCTATCTCTGTATAATATGTGTAGAAATATTTCGGTAAATAGATACAACATTTTTTTTGTTTTATTTAATAGGTAATATTTTATTTTCTAATAGATTCACATTTTAAACATTTTTATGTGTTAATTGGAAATTTAGAAATGTAATGTCTGGACAAATGGAACTCACTATCTCTGTCTCAAATTACAGGAAACAGAATATTTTCTCCTTCATAGCGAATGTTATTTAAGTCTTGCTTGAAAAATCGGATTAAACCTAATTATATATACTTACATATATATACATATACATATACATATATATATATATATATATATATATATATATATGTGTGTGTGCGCGCATGCGCTTTATTTTGAACGAACACGACGTTAATTCCCGTTTAATATTGCATTTTCGAGACATTAATGTAAACGCTGTATTTATTACACTTGTACATAAGAAGAAAAGAGATAAGAAGAAGAAGAGGAAAAAAAGAAGCAGAAGAAGAAGGAGAGGAAGAAGAAAAAGAAGAAAAAGACGAAAAAGAAAAAAAAAGGAAGAAGGAAAAAGGAAGAATTAAGAAGAAGAAGAAGAAGAAGAAGAAGAAGAAGAAGAAGAAGAAAACACCACCACCAACAACAATATAAATAATATTATTCGACGGATCGTTTCATGAACAAGGCAAACGTTAATGTCAATCATGATTCTTTAATTACGTTTGTGTTTGACGATCACATGAACGATGGAATTCCTACTTACAATGCCTCCCCACGGGACAGAGTTAGACACCAGGGTTGTTTTTTAATTTGGAGAAAAGGAACAAAAATACAAATTCTCTCAGTGGTGAAGGGTTTCTCCTCCACTGACAGAGAACAATAAATTGAAGTGTAACATCTAAAGAACAGATGTTACACTTTGATCTTGACCCGAAGGCCAATAGAATTACTGAACACTTTTAAACTTGCTATCATTCATAATTTCACTTGATGTTATTTTCGTTTTAAGATTTCTATATATTTATGGATTTATAATAACCAAATTTCACAGTGATTTAACTCAGACCGCCATGTTTTTTTTCTTTTCTATATAGCTGTTAGTCACATATATTTTTAAAATAAAAAAACTGACTGTTTTGAAATATATTATAACGGCAACAATGTAATTATGTTTTTATATGAAATAATCAGCTGGAGTGTCAGCGCATCCAGATATCACGCTGGTGTTGACTTGAAAGCCGACTTAGAAGATGCGAGGTTGCATAGCCGAAAACTTTGTTTTCATCATGTTCATGTTATTCGTGGCAATCCAGCGATGCATTTTCAGGTTGCTGGCAACGGTCCTGCTATCGGATACGTGGATACACGACTTTTACGTCGGCACATCTTTGATCTCGCTCGGTGAACATTGTGTCTCTGTCAGACATAATAGAAGGTTCCTATTGCTCGTAGGATTTGTACACAACTGGCAAACTATGGCAAGGTCTGCAAAATAAAAAGGCAAATGGAATCAAGTCATCATTGCTAAGGGGATAATTTTACAGATAATAAACAAATGTATTGGGAAAATTAGAAATTTCTCATATTATTGTAAAAAAGTATATCAAAACTAACTAAATGTTAATATCAAATATATATTTAAACGTCAAAACTATAAGCAATATAAATATTTATTAAACAATAAAAATGTTTTAGTTAAACAAAGATGAGATCTAACTAATCAATGGTAATTATCGTATACAAATCAATAGATGTAATAATTAGTTTCGTATAAAATAAACATAAAACGATACATTATGGATTTGCCTGTTTTCAATATTTTATAAGTAAATAAATATAGAATAATTATAAATAATAAAAACAAAATATTAAATAAGATTCTGGTATGTTAATTTTTATGAATACGAATACAATTTATTAATAGCGGGTTTAGTGTTGGTTATTCTAGATTAAAATTCAAAGATGACGTAACAAATAAAAACAATTGCAACTTCTCTTCCGAATTCGGATTTAGTAATCATGTCTATATTCTTTTATTTTCTTTTCACGTTGATGAATTCCTTTTTTATTTGTTTGTTTGTTTATGATGAGTTAAGGCGGAATAGATTTAAAAATTGTCATAGTAGTTATATGAATGAGTTTGCGCTACGAAACAGGTATTATACAAGAATTTTACAGCTCAATGTACTTAAAGAAATAAAGTGTCAGATGGTTAATATCTTGAAATTTTAAATATACAATCTTGTCATTTATATGTATATGCTCTATCAAGCTTAATAAATTGTATATAAACCCTGTGTATCGCTTTATTGCTGGTCAATATTTTTTTAATAGCTATTAAACACAGAGAAGTTATATTTGGTACACTGGAAGAGCATAACAGGGTGCCTTATTTACCTTATTTATGTGGAATATCTGTAGTCCTGCTTGCGACTTCTGGACTAAACTTTTAATTGTAATTTTCTTGTTACTTTTTAGACGTTACTGATACGCATCGGAACTTCTTGCTTGCATTTTATTGGTCTATACGATCGGATTTTTCTTAAAGTTTAAAAACGAACTTTCTAAGATTCGGATCACTGCCTATACAATTAAATTTTTGTTTACGGTATACCATTAACCTTTTAACCTATCTTTCTTTGGATTTTACTGTTTCTGCCTTCATCTTCTTATGTTGGTTCCACGTGGAATATCCTCTTCACTTATACATTTCTATATTATTTTCAAATAATAACTCACCACGTTTTAAAATTGTGTGATTTTAAGCAAAATTATAGCCGTCCTATTATTGCTTATTTTGCTAACTATATTTTTCTTGGGGATAAGAACCATTCGTTGAAAATCTGTGCAGACATTTTCATAATGTGTACCTTGGGTAGAATAAATGTTTATAATTTCTAGCTAGATTTATCTTACAATGCTTTAGTTTTTACAATTTTGTACCTATCTTCTATCCGGAATATTGAGCATTCTTATCGGACTAGGGGTGTTTTATGAATATTAATCGTAATAACAATATTTATATTGCCATTTTCATTGAGTTGTTAGAATCGTCAATTTTGTAAACTTTAAACTGATTTCCTTAACTATATATATTTAAATCTCCGAAACAGCTACATGGTAAGAAGTAGATGATCCCCGTTTTCTATTTAGAAAATTTTCGTTAAAGTTTTCTCTTTTCATCCTTATGTAGTAAAATTATGTTTTAAAATTGAAGACTTTCGCGAAATCGGCTTTTGCAAGTGATGTCTATTTCTATTTAACAATTTTAGACACAGCCTTTTTTTTTTCATCCGTATATAAAGGAATTCTCTTTGGTCATTATAAACTTTTTAGTAATCGGAGTATGTAGGTGCTTAGTCAGCAATAGGTTAAAATTAATATATTTTCCTTCCGGGAATCTAACCTGCATTCTTTATTTGTATTTTTGCATTTTTTTATTCAAAGCTTCTTTAGGCTATATATATATATATATATATATATATATATATATATATATATATATATATATAAGAGAAAAAGTCTATATTCTAAATTTCAAGATATTGCCCCTCTTACCGTTTATTTCGTTAAGTATAATTATGCTTTGGGCGGAGAATAAATTAATGCATTGTAAAAATAAGAAATTTCTAATATTATTGTAACAAATGTAAATTATAAAAAAACAAATAGCAATATCAGAAATATATTTAAACATATGTTTATATACAGAATATAAATATTTATGCAAGTAATAAAAACGCGTATAGCTAAACAGATATGAGATCTATTAATCAATGGTTATTATATTGTATAGAAATCAATAAATATAATAATTAGTTTCGTATAAAATAAACAAATACATGCATTATGGATTTGTCTGTAATCAATATTATGTAAGCAAATGAATATAGGCTAATCATAAATAATAAAAAATAAAATATTAAATATAATTTTTGTATGTTAATTTTATCAATATGAATACAATTTATTAATGCGTGGGTTTAGTGTTGTGACTCTACATTAATATTCAAAGATGGCATAAACAATAAAAACAATTGCAACATCTCTTCCGATTTCGGACTTAGTAATCATGTTTATATTCCTTTCTTTTCTTTTCAGGTGATCAAATTCTTTTTCTCGTGATGAGTTAAGGCGGAATAAAATTACAAAATTGACATAGAATGAATGATTTTCCGCTATGAAACAGATGCTGTCCAGAATGTGCAGTTCATCATCTAGAAATTTGGAACATAGACTTTTGTTATTTATATGTATAGACTCTATTGATCTTTATAAATGAAAGGATTGGTAAGAATAAATAGTTACATATAAATGAATAAACGTATTTTCTTCCGTTTGGATACGAGTCAGTCATTCCAAAAGCTTTCCTACACGGAGCGAAAATGATTAAAGAATAGTTAACTAAAAAATATTGCAGAGTCTATTTCTAAGAAAGAATAACCTCCATCATATCCAAATGTTTATTTTCTGAACTTTAGCAATTAGTCCATCCTATTAGATAAAGTTTCAAATTTCCTCTACAGATGCTGGATGCTTTGAAAAGATAATTGAAAACGCAACAGTCCAAACCCAACTAAGATATCATTCGTGATTCTTGTAGACTAATGTCTAAGCGTTATACGCATGTCATTGACGCAAACGGACATCGTTTTAAATAACTATTGCAGATTTAAAAATAAAAATGATGTACGTATCTGTTTGTATAGGTATAATTTATGGACTTTGATTACTTAATAAATGTGGGCAAAAAATGTACGGTTTTAATTTTTACACCTTGTATATATATATATATATATATATATATATATATATATATATATATATATATATATATATATATATATATAGTGTACGTATGATATATTCGTATCTGAGATAATGGTAAAATTTTCAAATGAGATAAACATATGTGCGCGTGTAAATGGGCATGTATATTTCTATTTGCATAGATATATCTATTGTTACACCGGAATGTGTACAGGTTAGCAAATAAATATATGTCCGTGCGTAGAAGCATGTGTTCGCATACGAGTAGTTTTTTGGGGATATATTTTACAGACGTCAATTTAAACATATTGCGTATCAAACTACTTCGAATAAAAGAAAAATGTTATTGACATTTGAAAAATGGCGAATATTAAAAAATTGTTTTTATAATTAATAAAAATAAAAAATATATAAACGAAATGACGCTCAAAAGACTGTTAGAAAAATATATCATCTAAAACAGAGGTATAAAAGTAGGAAACACAGAAAGAAAATAAAACCAATCATGTATTAAAGAAGTAACAGAGAATCTTATTACTGAAAATACGAGTAACCATCTTGAAAATATAGTACATTCAAGGTATCATTAAGAAATGTAGAAAATATAGAAAATTAAAGGAACTATTATGAAATCTCGAAAATATAAAACATTCATAGAACCATTACCAAATCTAGGAAATATGGAAAAGTATATGGACAATTATTTAATCTAGAAAATATAGAACATTCAAGGTCCCATTAAGAAATTTAGAAAATTCATGGAACAATTAGAAAATAGCGACGTTCAGGTAACATTAAGAAATATAAAAAAAAATCAGAAATCTAGAACACCTAGAAAATTAAAGGAAGCATTAACAAATCTAGAAAATATAGACAATTCAAAGAACCATTAGGAAATGTCGAAAGTATAGACAATTCAGGGAACCATTAACAAATCTAGAAAATATAGGCAATTCAAGGAACCATTAAAACTCTAGAAAATATCGACAATTAAAGGCACCATTAAAATCTAGAAAATATAGGCAATTCAAGGAACCATTAAAATATCTAGAAAATATATGTATATAAGCATAGTCGGGTTAAGGAAAGTCCTATAGAATATTGCGCTGTATTTCCTTCGCAATACGAATCTCTTGGTTCGGTTTAGAATGTATCCATCGTCTCCGAATATGGAAATATGGCAAACTAAACAAATATATATTATTATGCATATTTTTATATTTGAAATAGTTTGCCATGTAATCGGAAATATAACTCTGTTCTTATACAATATTTTTTTACGTCTAATATCAATAAAAAATATATAATCGCAGGATTTAGGGATTAAATAAGGATACAAAAAACACGGGCCTCGTGTTTTTTTATCTTGAGGGATTCTTTGTTTATACTAAGCCCGGTTGACATAATAAATTAATTATGTATATAAACAATGAAAAATAACAGCATATAATATGTTTATCTAGAACGTTTGACTGATGAATTTTGGACATGTTTATCTAGAAAGTTTGACTTATGAATTTTGGATATCAAACGCTATCTATATGCTTTGAACTAGTTTATTAAGAATGTATATATATATATATATATATATATATATATATATATATATATATATATATATATATATATATATATATATATATATATATATAATTAGTAAAAAAAATAGTGATATTTACACCTTGAAATTAAAAATAGGTTTAAGGCTCCTGAAATTCGTACTAGAATTGTACGCAAGGACCCGTGGCGCAGTGGTTAGAGGGCTTGGAAAAATCAATTATAAACAGTGATATTCTCCTGAAGGTTGAAGGTTCAATCCTCAGATTGGGCGACCGAAAAATACAATTGCGAATTACTTACTTATCCAATCATGGCTACAGGTTTCCGCTCGCAGTTCCGTCCAAATTCTCGAGTTCGAAAGAAACATGCCTGTGTGTTTAACTAGATACACTTGAAGAAGGTCGGAGGTTAGATCGACCGAAACCTTGTAAAAATCACACTCAATGCGAATCCAAATAATACGTATGTTCGTTTTATATAACAGGGGAGTGTTTTAAATGAATGTTTCTATTTAGAGCACAATTGAACCATGATATTGACTTTTGCATATATATATATATATATATATATATATATATATATATATATATATACTGGTATATTTAGGCAACATTTTTTCATTATAGCTGATATTATTAAATACAGCAGAGATACTTTGGTTAATGTTTCTTCTTTTTTTTCAATTTTCCGTACTTTTATATCAAAATCGAAAATATTAATGAAAGTTCCATAGTTATCACAGGCGCTTTCGATTCGACGTCGCATAATAGAAAAGTGAAAAGTAAAATACACAATAAATGACGGAAGCTAAAAAGTATATCAATGAAGATGGAAAGTCAGTTAAAATCTAAGTCGATTAAAAATCTAAGTCCATGGTACAATATTAGCAAATCGCGTCGTTTACGCACTACGTCAGACATTTTAATACGCTGTTGCACTTCTCGAATGCGATGTTATTAATAGTAGGGTGTTTGGTTCTACTGTTCGATGTTTCGCCAGAGCAATAATAGCATTTAATAAAAGAATATAACTGGCCTCCTCTGATCATAGACAGATCCTTATTGATAATAAAAAAGTGTACTACACTAAAACGATTTTTAAAAAGTTCAATAATCACAAAGCATATATATATATATATATATATATATATATATATATATATATATATATATATATATTAGCAAAAGTACCCGTTGTTGACTGGGTTCAAAAACAGCCTACAGAAAATGGACTCTGATTTATGAAAGTATGATAGGTTATGAAAAGAAAGGGTTTTAAAGAGACAGCTTCGCATTTGGGGGCATAAAAACCAAAGCAAATATGATGAAAGTAAAAATGAAATAGATAAACCCCATAATTTATTGTACCATGCCTGTTCACACTAAAACACTTATCACAATATTTTGTGGATCTATATTAAAAAGCCTTGTTTAACTTTGTGACATATTTCCATTCTATGGAGGTCAGGTGCGAAAGAACACCCAAATGAAATTTTAAGAAATCGACGAATAGCATTATTAAAAAATATTAATTGGCTACAGTGTTTTGTGGTAACTTCTTATGACAGGTTTTAAATAGTGATACGAAAATTAGGTGATATATAAATATTTGAATAAGCTCCTGACAAAGATGCATCTGCGATAAATGTTTTCGCATGCTTTATTTCCTTTAAGGGAAATGTCTTTACATAATGTTCAATTGTTAAAGTGTTTTTATTCAGTAAGTCTGAAGAGAGGCTGGTTATGTGAAAATTTTCCAACGCCATAATGTTTGAGTTTGTCCAATTAGTCTTGAAACAATTGTAACTAACAATGAAATACACTTTTTGTTGCTATCAATTCTTTTTTTGGAAGTCTTGGTTTTGTAATACAGTATATATATATATATATATATATATATATATATATATATATATATATATATATAGTGGGAGAACTGCCGACTGTCAACACGACGGTTCTAGGTTCAATCGTTGGCTTGGGGGAGGTGCTAGTCTAGCGGCACTGATTAATTGTGATTGTGATACAACGAAGCAGGACTGTATGTCGATGACTACAAATATATTTTAAGCCCCCCCCTCTTTGGGTAGAGCACTGTCGTAAATAATCTTACCTGCTACTTAATTGGCTGAAAAATCCGAAGCTCGCTGTTTGTTTATTTACAAACAGACGGTTTGAGCACCGTGGTGGACGGATGTTTGTTTAAATAGACATTCGGACAGGTTATTTGCATGCATCGCTTCCGTGGTCGAGTGGGAGAACTGCCGACTGTCAACACGACGGTTTTAGGTTTAATCCTTGGCTTGGGAGAGGTGCTAGTCTAGCGGCACTGATGAGTTGTGATACAACGAAACAGGACTGTATGTCGATGACTATATACATATATATATATATATATATATATATATATATATATATATATATATATATATGGGGGTGTATGCTAGATTTATATGTCAATATATTTTTCTTTAAAGGATATGGTAATATGCTGGTGGCACTTTCCTAAATCGTAACCTTTAAAAAATACGTTCCAACGTTACTCACCCTGTTGCCTCAAATGTATATTCTATAATTAATAATAATAAGTTGGATAGTGTACAGTTTACTACATTATTTATGCCCACAGACCGGTCATTTTTTTAAATATCTTGCTTAACTAACCCATAAGTTGATGTATAACAATTCTTTATAAATTCTTTCATATCTAACTTTAGGTAATATTTAGAATGTGGGTTGGCGTGCATTCTAAATACTAAAGTTTACTAAAGGATAATGTGACCATGTTATTTATGATGTTTGCCGAGAATAATTATCCCCAGCTTCGTAATGATCGGTTCATTAATTTAGAGGTATATCTTGTAAATCCAAAAATATAACAAAACGATAGAAACATAACTAACTTCATATATTACTCACTGCAGAGCATTAAATATATATTCAAAAATTCTTCATGGTCCATGAATTAGTTGAGGAGATTATCTTGTACAATGAATAAAAGCAGTTAAAACCAACACACACCAAGCTTATATATATATGTTCTGTGTAAAATGTATTTGATTTTTTTGCTAAAGTATTCTCATATATTTTTAATGTTTTACAAATTTATGCAAAAAATGATTTCTTTTCTAATGTCCGTGCCCTGATGAAAATAGCATATCTTTGAAAATCCATGGATTATGAATTTTCATGATTATAATTCCTTGTTTGAATTAGATGAATCCAAAAATAGTTTTAATTCATACGATGCTATTTTCATAATCTATTTTACCCTGTATATATATATATATATATATATATATATATATATATATATATATATATGTATGTATAGTAATGAAATCAAAAGGATGTAGTGTCTACCTGATATACGCAATTGTAAACTTCAATCTAATATAAATACGAGTATTTATATATAGATAATTTAATCGCAACCGAATAAAAAGCTCAATACGTTATAGAGTAGAGGTTCTTATAAAAAAAGAAAGTTAAAACTGTAAGTTGAAATTTACAATCAAAATTTAATGTTCGACTGAATACTCCAAAAACAATTTAGTCCTTAGTCCGCGGAGTTTTAAAGAATGCTATTTTTGCTATTCTTCTCGTGAGTGGACAGAGAGAAATAAGCAAATTATATTTGTAGCAACGCTAACATTTGCTGATTATGGCATTAAGTTATGTCGCAATTTATTATAGACATAAATTACCAAGAAAAAAGTGAAAACATGTTGGATATGTAAAATAATACAAAAACAAACGGCGCATAATATTTATTCTATAATTTCTTTATAAAATTGCGGTTTCACTTTGCTTTGAAACTCCGTGGACTAAGCACTTCGTAATTTTTTTTCGGGAGAATTCAGTCGAACATTAAATTTTGATTGTATATTTAAACTTACAGTTTTAATTTTCTATCTGTTATATATATATATAAATGACCTTGTAACGAGTGGTGTAACCCACTTTCCAGTTTACAACATCCGGTTGCGCATGCGCGCATAAACATTAACCCATAACAATGTAAAAAAATAAACACAAATCGTTTCTTTTGCAGATTTTGTCCTGCGCACTGAAATATTAACGTTATTTCTAAATTATTATTTAACATGAGAAGCGTGGGGGTGTTTTGCAACTATTTTTTATTACAACTATACTGTCGCTATTTTCTTATAACTAAACAACTTTAACCCGTTGACAAACATGAGAAAAATTGTCGTAAAACTAAGACTACTACTACTACTACTACTACTACTCTCTATCCGTCCCTTTTCCTTCCTTCCTTCCTTTTTTATTTGTTGTTTACATTTCTAAATACAGAATAGTTGTGTGAGAACGGTGAATTTGTTGACACATTTACTAATCTGTTTCAATATTAGTTTTATTTTATTTTATTTATTTAGGTTTTATTTTTTTGCTTCAGGTTTTATTAATGATTTTTTTTAGATTTTAAGTTCCTGTAACTTGGTTGAAGGATTCCAATATGAGTTTTTCATTCTTATATTTCTCATCGGTAGGTTCATGTGCGCTTTTTGCTGCTAAATGACTTTCGTCGGACTTCGATTTGTTAAAAAAGTCATGTTTAATTTTTTAGTATTGAGCGATTATTCGGAAAAATAGGTAACTTTACACGAATAGGGAGGATTTTTTTCATGTTTGAGTGATCCGTCCGTGATTTTTCATTTTAATATACTTTCATAGAAATGTTTCTTTTATGTCAAAAAAAAACACTATTTTCTTTACGTCACAAGTGCCACGCTCATACATGAATTCCATAGCTAATATAACATACTGACCCAACGGGTCACTGGTAGTCTAGTATATATATATATATATATATATATATATATATATATATATATATATATATATATGATTGAAACGGAACATTTGTCTGCTTAACATATCAGATGTATTTGTCTTTAAAAAATGGCATACCTCGTGTCTATCTGCCAAACATCCTTTAGTAACCCGCTAATAAAAATAATGGTTTTAATTTAAAATAACGCAAAACAATGTTAGACTTCTCTTTCATATTGCATTTTAATGCATTTAATTTTTTTCAAATTTTTAAGGACACGAAAATCTATTGTTTCCAGTTCCAAAAATAAGTTGCTGATGTACACTTTCACAGGCAGAATATTCTTTAAGATCTTTAGTATTTTGTTCATGGTGAGACCTATTGTTATTACGA
>NC_136497.1:86455469-86490469 GCF_053919585.1 Euprymna scolopes | reverse complement strand
ACATGAAATGAACAACCTTGGAAGTGTGTAGATTCTGACTCCATATAATTAAAGACAGACGAATATTGAAGGTTGAGAACCGATTCTATTTACTACTAACAACTTGTATTAGAAGAGACAAAGTGTTCGTAGGATGGAATGTAATTTAACGAAGAATGGATTGTCCGATGGAGATATTTGACAGTTTGTATTGCGGTGAAATGTTCGTAGAATGTTTGTAGGTATGTACGATTTAACAAGGAATGAATGTTCGTAAACTGTTTTTAGGTATGTATGAATTGACGAGGAATGAATGTTCGTAAAATGTAACTTATCTTTTGGACGATGGATGTGGTTAGGGTAGGCCGGTCACCTTGCTGTCGGTGATGCATGTCCTGGCTTGTAAGTGGAAAGCGGGTAACTTCTTTCATCAGCAGCTAGCAGCCCGGCGTCTTCGTCTTCTTTTTTCCTCCTCCTTCATGTTTCCCTAAAAGCCCTCATTTTATAGTGGCAAACTGGCTCCCAGTGACTGTGATATTTGAGGTGTTTATTTAGGCGCGGAGCTCTGCCGTTAGTCGATAACAATTTTGCGGTTATCTTATTTTTTCTTCCCAAGCGGAAGCGATGCGTGGAGCGATGTGTAATAGACGATTTTTCATTTTGTCTCTCATGGTGGATGCGTTAACATCCGGTTCGCTTCTAATTCTCATCATGTTCCCACAACGCTTTGGACGACAAATATCGAAACATTGGTTAAAAACATTAAGTACCTCACTCTCAATTGGGCCCTTTTCTAAAGGGAAAGGTCGCCTTGTTCGCCGATATTTTCGAAAGTCATCTCTCTTTTCGATTAACTAGCCTTAATTTAAGTCTTCGCCACTTCCGTCCGTCGTAGTACGGGTTTGAACCTGCCTGCTTACAACTACATTATTTTTTTACTCAACACACACTTACAAACACCCGGGCAACGCCGGGCATCCAGGCTAGTTAATCATATTTACAGCTTTAGGTCCTACACTAAAATTAAACCATTCATTTGATACCAGGTAATAACGGGTGTTTCGGTTACAGCAATAACGCATATTATGCAGTGAATCAAGTTCCCGTATATTTATTTTCATTATCACATAGTGAGATTTAACGGAATCTACAGGGAAGCAAATTTATTTATAAACCTGTGCAAGTACGCATGTAGTTACGAACAAACGCATATGCACACACATGAAACGCGCATACACACTCATGTGTATTTATTCTACGTAGATATTAAAACAATTGATGGTAGTATATATATGTGTATGTGACCATGCCTGAATCCGCCTGTTCTTACCTCTACCTCATAATCAGAAGCCAAACACAAAAGGCTAGTGTGAAAGGAATTTATTAAGAGTTAATCCGGACTTCTTTACATACGTTTTTCGTTCGGTTTCATCCTTTTATAAATTTAAAACATTTTCCCTTCTTTTTACGTTTCTTTTATTCATTTTCCTTTCTATTAATATTTACTGTAAGCGCTTACGGGCAACTAAAGTGTCCCGGATAAATGTGGGAATGGGTAGATGTGCGCTCGGCCGATTGAATGAATTTCTAAGACGGCGTTCTTATTCATTACACGAGATAACAGCCACTTGTAAACTTTTCGCGAATCGGGCGCCACAAAAGAAGAATGGCGCGCGAAGGAGACAAATTGTTGGTGGGAAATACGCCTGGGAATACGAAGTGAGTTTTATATTTCGAGAATATTTGAAGAGGAAAAGGCCGAAATAAAAGTTCTTGGAAAGCAACAAAAAATAACAAAAAACATGACGATAATCAGACAAGAACAACAAACAAATATACTTCCTTTACGCAATACACACGCTTTATACATATGTGTATTCTGTAAATATAAGTATGTATATGGCGGGTTATATATATATATATATATATATATATATATATATATATATATATATATATTGCTTAAAAGTTTAACTTAAGTTTAATAGATCTGATATGTGTGGTTATGTGTGTGGGGGGGCGAGACATGTGTAAGACAGTACAGAAGGCACTATGGATATTTGATTACATTATAACGAAATTAGAAATATGAAGAAAATAAAATAAGAAAATAAAAAAATGATGCTTTTAAAGTGATTGCTTCCTTTAATAATTGGAACGCATTTTACAGTATATATATATATATATATATATATATATATATATAGGGGGTTTATATGTGCGTTTGTAGGTGTTTGTGTGTGAGTGTGCGTGTGTGTGTTTGTATATCTGTTTTTTGTATTGGTAACTGTGTCGTAGCATCACATGAAAACGGTTTGTCTAATAGCAAAATAAATTACAGATTTTGAACGCGTACCTCCAAGCTAGCGTACTCGTCGATGTCGAATGGTTTTCAACCTTTTTAAAACACAAAAACTCACAACACAGACATATCATTAGTCAGGGTTAGGTTTACAAGCTGACTGCAATTAAAGACTGGTCATCCTACATAGTTTAAGGAGAAAACATTTTTTCCTTTTTTTTACAAATATATAAATAATTTATCAATGTTAACTAAAATATATTGACTTTAATTATTTCTTTTTATTTTCCTCACCAGAACAATTTTTAGATCTATGTTGATTATTAGGAATACCTACATCAAACTAATTTATATATAAAATACGTCTTCGTTAGATCAGTGACCTTGTGGCTAGGTGTTCATTTTTAGTTTTAAAATAGTATGCCACCTCAAACTAGAGACAGTAATTATATAGACTTCCAGTAATTCTCTAACGTATATCAATCAATTATCATCATATATCTAAATATTTAATTAGCAATTAGTGAAAACCATTTAATAAATGTTCATACTTTATAATCATTGATATAGAGTTCATGAAATATTCAGAGACTTGCAATTGATAGGCACTTTAATCGTCTATATATATATATATATATATATATATATATATATACATATATATATATATAGACAAAGAGAGAGAGAGAGAGAAAAGAAAAATTTATGACATGCTATATTTGACATTAATTTATTATTTGCCTAGCAGAACACGTTAATCGGCGTTGCCCGGGAGAGAGCAATCCCCACCCCGCGTAAAAACGTAAAGTACGGTTGTTGGTGGTGGCCACCCCTAAGCTCTCTGTGTTAAGAACGGTTTCCGAAATAAACCCTTGAAAAGCATCTCTCTACTCCAAATATAAATGACCTTGCCCTAACCCAACTGAATAACTTATGAAACTCGTTATTCTCAAGGAAATTCAGGAGTTTGATTTAATTTAAAAATTGCCCCACCTTTCCAAAATAAAAATTTAAAAAAACATTGATAGAATTGTTTCACTTAATTTGATCGCGATATAAAAAAAAAGAAAGAGTAAAAACAAGCTACTGATCAAGTGTATTTTTTTTTTCGGAGAACGGCATTCCATAACAGATAAGTACAATATTATATTATTCTTTTAATCGACAAACTAGAGAGAGAGTATAAAGTATATCAGGAAACACACGTAATCATGATCTCGAGATAGAGAGAGAGAGAGAGAGAGAGAGAGAGAGAGAGAGAGAGAGAGAGAGAGAGAGAGAGAGAGAGTTTGCTCTATTTATTTATTTTTGTTTACTTGACTTCCCACGAGTGCAGGATGAGACATGAAGAAGCTGTTTTTTTATGTGTGATATAAACCAGCGCCACAAGAAGAGGCACGATTTGCGTACGTATTTAGGTATTACTTGCTTCCCCACGAGTGCATAATTAGACATGAGGAGGTCATTTTTCAAGGTGTGTGTGATAAACCAGCTCCAACAAGAACGGGCACGCTTTGTGTACGTATTTAGTTCGTAGTAAATGTAAAAGGAAAAAAAATAGGTATACATTTAAATCAATGCCTACCTGTCAATATTGGAAAGAAGCTACTTTGCACGTACGTACATGGCATGTAATTCTCCGAAAAAAAAATTACACTTAATTTAATCTTGATATCTGAAAATTTTACATATATATATATATATATATATATATATACATATATATATACATATATATATACGTTTCTGTAAAAGTCTGAGGATGCTACAGACGGCCAAAAAAACGGCCAAGTAGCTGAAACAATAATGTAACTTAACAGAAAGATACGGTAATAAAAAATAAAACGCATATTTGCTCTACAACGATATTGAGCACTTTCTTCAGTTTTTTATTAATTACCATTACCACTAAATATCTATCTCTCTCTCTCTCTCTCTATATATATATATATATATATATATATATATATATATATATATATATATATATATATATAAGAAAAAATGTACATGATCAAATTAAGTGTCAATTTTTTTTTTCGCGGAACGGCATTCCATGACTGATAAGTACAATATAACTTTTAATCAACAATTTAGAGAGAGAGAGATATATATAATTAGATAAAAGAAGGCCGTTTTTTAAAGGTGTATGTGGTAAACCAGCTCCCCAACAAGGATTTGTGTGCGTATTTAGTTCGTAGTAAATGTAAGAAGAAAAAAATACGTATACAGCTAAATAAATGCCTAACAGTAGATATTGGATCCTGATATTCCCCCAAACAATAAATAAATCAAATCAAAAGGAAGCTACTCGATCGAGTTGATTTTTTGCGGGAAACGGATAAGTACAATATATCTCTTAATCGATAATTTAGAGAGAAAGACAGAGAGACAGAGATGATAAACTAAACACAAAGTCAACTGTACAAAGCCGAGAATTTTTCAATTTGGGTTCTGTCTAATGTATGCGAGCGAATAAAAAAAGTAAGCAAACTTCTTGTAATGGCGGTTTCATGTGTGTATAAAATTGGTGTTACGCTTGTCTTGTAGCTGCCATGTTGGTCGTAGTATGTTTGTGTTCGTTTTTTGTCTAGGGTGTTGAATCTAGAATCAGCGAATTACAGCTAGCAGTCAATGAGAAAGGGGTGGAACTTGTGAAGGGAGCAATCATTATTTTGTAAATCTGCGATTTGGAAGTGAACGCTGTGTCTATGCAGTAACGATGCACTTGTGGGTTTACGTGATGTATAGTGGTGGCAGTGGGAGCAGCTATGAAATAGAGGGAAAAATAGGAACTACTTTCTCTAATGCTAATGGCGGTAGCGATGATGTCACTCCTGGATATAACATAGGGTTTTAATATGACGAATGAATGTGACAAAAATATCGTTCTATAGTTACATAAGATAGTGGCTAATAGTGCTTACATAATATAGTTGTATGTGGAATCTGTTTTTGTAAACCTACGGTATTTTCATCCCGAGGGAAAAACTGCGCGTCTTTTATTATATATATAGGGACAAGATACTTAAAATTTATATCGAAATTTCCTTGATCTGTGGAGTTCAAAGGAAATGGGTTCTTCTCACCAGGAAAAAGATATTAACAAACAAATATTATAGCGAAGTTTTGAATTTGCAGGTACTAGCATTAACTGAAACATCATTACATGAAAAAAATGATATGGCCCTTACTTGAAACCACACTAAAGACGATAACCGTGACCGAAAACTTTGTTACTCTCATCCTCAGCATGTCCTTGATATTGGTGGCAATCCAGCGATACATTTTTAGGGTGCTAGCAATTGTATTGTTGTCATAACTTAGAAACGGTATTGAGCATGAGTTGTACAGCGGCGCATCTCCGACCTCCCTCGTTGAACAGTGTGTTACTTTCAAACAGGATAGAAGGCTCCTACGCTCTTTAAATTTGTGGGCAACTGGCTAACAAGTAGATGGTTTACAACAAAAACAATGTTTTTATTAAACAGAAATGGAATAATGTCGTCTTTTCTTAGGCGAAAATTTAGTCGTTCCATCTATAAGGTTTGTGTAAGAATAATGTCGTTTTTTTACGCATATATATATATATATATATATATATATATATATGCATATATATATGGTAAAAAAAGGATTTTATTTTTGCACCAACCTAATATTTTACTTTTATTCAAATAAGCATTTTCCAATATCGCAAAAGGATCATGGCGATATTTTAAACCTTATATATATTCATTTTAAATAACTTCTTATATTCTTTAGAAGTAATTAGGCTGGTACTTTTCTTCAATAAAAAAGTTGAACGTCGTTTGCCAGATTTCATTTTATAGTTAATATTCATATATTAACTATAAAATGAACTATGGCAAACGGAATATTTAGCACTAAAAACTAGACTACAAATACCCAATCCTTTTTCTTACCAATGTTACATGTCAAATAGATGTAGCCTCGATTTGATAAGTTTACCTATATATTTCCTTTCCTAAGCATAATGATGGGAAGCTAGGTTCTATAACAGATTTCCAACTTTTGCGTGGGTGCATATATAGACTAATACTCTTTTCCTTTCTTCCCTTCTTTCTCCTTCCTTCTTCTCTACTTTCCTTTTGTTTGTATTTCCATAAGTGACTTTATATAATGCAGTGGTTTCGTATCTTTATCTTCGAAATTTAACTTTCAAAAAAAAAAAATGATTTGCGTTGCAGAGCAGTGTCGTTAGTAATTAAGAGAACGGTGACAACAGCATATTCTTTTTTATTGTTTAACTCTTGAGTATACATCCGTTAATATCTTATATGTTTTTTATATACACCGATGTGGTTCTCGGTTGATTGACTGTGTCTTACTGTGTCGGATATATACTTGAGAGTCAAAAGAATGAAAAGAATATTCTGTTGCCATAACCCTAGTAATTGATAACTAATTGACCAAATCATTGTCATTATCTTGTAGTGAATAAATTAATAGCTATCTAAATATAAATAAAAGTATATATATATATGTGTGTATATATATATATGTGTGTGTGTGTGTGTGTGGGTGGGTGGGTGTGTGTGTGTGTGTGTGTGTGTCTGTGTGTGTGTTTGTGCGCTTGCATGTGAATTAGAAGAATTATAATTCTCATTTAAAATGTATAGTTTTTTAAAACAATACCAATAATAATAATTATGTTTAAAATTATCTTATTATAAATAAACTGAAACAAAACAAATTTGAAAATGCAGGAATATATTTAATGAAACTCGTCATTTGTATTTTTTCTTGGGCGGTAAAGGAAGGCATTAAAATCGCTTCCTTTTTTATTTCGGGAATACTGGAATATAACACTCTTTTTAAGCTATTATGACACAGGTATTTTCTTTTCCTAACTTACATGGTTAGCATGGGGTATTGGATATAAAGTATATGAGTTCGAATCTTTACGAATCATAATATTCTATAGTATTTTATCTTATAATGAAAATAAACATCTCAGATTATAATGTAAAGAAAAATTATTTAGTTTTAATTTTTTTTTTCTGCAATCAAAGTAATGTTCGAAAATTAGGATCCTGGGCAATGCCATGTATCCCTACTAGTACTCTCTCTCTCTCTCTCACACACACACACACACACACACAAAACACACACAAACATATATAAAGAGAATAAAAAAGAAAATATGAAAACTATCCATATATAAGCGTATATATATATATATATTAATCTATATACACGCATGTACAACATTATATATTTAATCAGATGTATATAGCTAAACTAATGAGTCTATATAAAGGTATTTAATAATTAAAATTTTGGAAACCATTCAGATCCAGTCATTGTCTTAATCCAGTTTCAAACAGCAGTAAATTATTTAAATACTTTATAGTTTTGCATAAATCGTTGTTTAAAGTAATAATTTAATAATGAAAGTTATACTTTTTAAATCTTTTGTAAAAATGCTTTAAAATGAGATAGTATAAAAAAAATTCCAAGCGCACAAAAAGAAAGAAAAATTCTTAAACAACGACTTGAAAGCATAACTATTTTTATTTTCTATTCATGTAAAATTACGCATGTGTACATGTTTATATATATATATATATATATATATATATATATATATATAAGATTCACTACTAAACTTTTGAACTGAAGAATATGACATTTAGATGGAGTTATGCATACTTTATGTATTTTAATGTATATTCTTTCAACAGGGCCAAAGAAAGGGTGGAAGCCCCCCTCTCCATCGAAAATTGAGATACCTCATACTTTTTGTAAAATATTTACATTAGATGGTAACATTCATTAATCAAATTCAAATATCATTGACGTTCCTTGAACGGTTATTATGTGTAAAATATGCTACTGTTTTCGAATTAACATATATCAGATTTGTATCTATTATAGCCATATTGTATGAATCTGAAGATTTTATTGCTGGCATTGGTTTCCCCCGATACATTTGTAGTCAGAAGGGTTGCGAGAAAGTCACCAATATCCTAAGTTAAAATGATTTTTTTTGTGTGTGAAACGAACTGGATTCAAACTTAAAAAGATCATCAGTCTGTGTCGTTAATCACTTAGCCACAAATTTAAATTGAATTTGACCATAGTCATTTTACAAAAATTAAGAAAGATTCTGTAAATTCTGATTTCTTTTCAAACGCCCATGAACCTTCAATTTTTTCAATTATTCATTTGTTTATTATTATTTAAGATTATATAATAACTTTTTATAGCAGTAGGCATTTATTCTGATATTAGCACAAAATCAGGCAAACGATAAAAAACGATTCTGTTCAAGGAAATTATATTTTTTCCGTCCTGGGGCGAGTATTTTCTTTTTTTGTAAGTATGTGTTTAACTAGGACATAACAACCTACTGAGCAAACCAAGCATAGAGCTGAATGCAATTTGGACACCTCTGATAGAGAGAGAAAACCTTGAATAACAACATAGGTTTAACATTAACAAAAACCAACTAAGAATTGTCCTAGTGATATATGGCCGTTGTATCAAAAGTTTACAGTTACCCAAAGGTGCTGAGTTCAATCCTGAACGAAGGCAGTGAAAAAAGTAACATTGAAAACAGAGAATCAGCAACTATGTCCCGAACACGGTACCCCCGTAATAATAATAAAGGGTTGGGTTCGAGACTCCTAGCAAACGGTTACCCAGTTCGATACAAAACACCTGACGAAGGCCGGAGAGCAAAACGGCCGAAACGTTGTGACAATAACAACCAAGATGAGGAAGTCAGTCCGACAATCTCAATCAATGAAAACACCTCATCTCAAAAATACAGACAATTACTATGTGTTTAACTACATGTGTATTTTTTTTTACATGGAGGTCACCACTTATCAAGACCCGTAAGCAACTCGGGGATGTTGCGTGTACAGTAATCAATGGGATATTATCGTAGTAATCGTTAGTATTGGAGATTTGATAAAGTGTCTTACTTAAGGGGGCAGTTCATCAGGAATTTTTTGTGTTGGACTTGAAGACATCAAAGTTGTAGTTAGGTGGGAAACAGGCAAACGGAAAAATGTTCCGCAGGCCTGCACTTCTAAGAAAGAAGCTTTGTTCATGGAATCTACGTTTTGATTTTGGCACAGATAAAGAGTGGGGAAAATTACTGACAGTGGTTTCAGCTAGGCTGGTGTTTCTCGTGAAAGATCGGCGAGGGGGGGGGACTGGGATAATTATCTGGTAATCCCGACGCAGACAAATACTTCGGCTAATACATTTATAAAAAGTGATAAACATATACGGTAGAACAGTAAAAAGGGAATAAATGGAATACAGCATCATGCGAAAAGCAGGAAAGTCAATATAATAGGAAGCCAATGAAGGAGAATTATTATTTAAAACGAAATAAACCTGAAAGCGATCAGAGCGACATTCATTATACATTTCTATTATAAAAGCAAAGAAGATACTTTCAAATTCTTCAATCAAATTAAATGTCTACATTTAATGAAACATAATTTGCCAATGTGTGCTTAATAATTTGCCTGTTCGTTTTATCGAGCGCAAATGCAAATATGAAAGGAAGTACAACTTAAACGACATGAGTCTCACGTGTCGATGCGCAGAGAAGTTGGAAATGGATGTGGAAGAAGAGGAAGAATAAAAGTGTATGTAGACAAGTGCGATGCGTTACTGGATTTTATTCTCTATTTGTTTAATGCTTCCTGCTTCATTTGATTGCTTCAAACCATGACTCCAAAGAAGCGGGGAGATAAATAAAAGCAATAAATAAATGATTAAACAAAATGTCTTTAATTAATAAAGTTTTGTATTAATTGTCTGCCTTGATTCTAATTAACACGCAAAAAAATATTATTGAAGTAAGAGAAACACGTGCAAATAGACAAAAGGAAAATGTACAATTTCTTTATTGAATCTTTACATTATTTTATATTAGTAATGTCAAGGTTTAGCTGGGAGTGATAAATCAAGAAACATGATGGCTTCTCAATAATAAAAGTAGAGATAGTTTCAAAAAAATGTTTTGGCGTATATTGAGAATAGAGTTTCTTTTAATTACAGCAGTTTTGTCACGGACATAAGTAAAAAATAAAACTGCGTACATGAAAACGTAGATATGGTTGGGGAAAGGACACGTAAAAAAAGAAACGGAACTGTTATTGACATTTACACAAAACAAAGCAATCATACAACAGCTACGTATATGGGAAAGTATACAATATACCCCAAACAGCATGTATAGACTATGTGGACAAAGGATCGGGGCAGAATATGCAAGGTTTCCAGAAAATGGTATAAAAACAAATATGGCTGAATTTGAGATGTATTCATTCCTTAAAATCAGAGTTTACAGTTAAAACTATCTCAGATAATTATATGACACTGAAATGTTTCTTGAGCTTTATCGAAACTTAATAATACAATGCTGAAAATAAGTTTCACAATAAATAATTACTGAACTTTTACAATTACTGAACTAAAGGTCTAATACAGCAACATCGTTAGTCGCGATTACTTTTATGATCAATATGTCTGCAGCTGCTGTTTTATGTTGTTTTTTTTTTTTACTTATTTATATCTAAATAATTAGATATGAATAAACGTGGTATTATTATTGGTTCGTTTTTATAACTAAAATATGTTTAAACATTATTACAGTTAGTGTAAGCCAGCGATGATAGCATTTTATAAATAATTGGTGGATACTATAAAGACCTGCATTTCCTAAAAACACGAAAGGTGTTTTCTTTTTTAAAAAAAACATATGAGGTAATGTTGTAATGTTTGGAAATCATTTACGGATAACAAAACAGGAAAGAAAAGTCAATAGCATATCTCATAATATATTAATTAAAATTAATTGTTTGTTGTTCCATATATTAATTTAAATTAATTGTTTGTTTTTCCATAGACATGCAGTTCTACGAAACAAACTTTGCTCATGGAACGTACGTTCAGTTTTAGGCAGAGATAGATGATAAGGGAAATTATGGGTAATTGTTATAGCAGAGTTAATTACTGTTGTTATTATGCTTTAGGTGGGGTACGTAGATAGAAGCTCAGTTGAACACTTGTTATGAAAATAACCAGAGTAGAGATAAACACGCTATGTCTCTCATGTGGAAAAAAGGAGAAATAGAGTAAAAGAAAACGGGTTCACCTCCTAGATTTCTAAGCCTGTAAAGTTGGCTCTTATTAGCTAGTCTCCAGATATGACAACAGTAATATATTTTGAGACACATTTAAAAATAAAAATATTTATAAGTTAACAAAAATAAACCTATCTCTAATATATCTATTTTTTTATGAATTGAGTAATCAGATTTTTGATTTTCCAGCCATAATTCAAAAATGTTACCATAGCTACATTTTTCTTTTAAAAAATGTAACGAAGTACATGATAATAGTGCCAATACCATAACACAGCAATGGCAAACAAATATTTGCTAATCAGATTAAAACTTTATATGACAACTTAAATGCTATGTAACTTTAACTTTTAAAAAGGAATAGATAGCATTATCTGTTGAATTCGTTTGAATTACAACGCTGTTACAATTTACAGGAGTTTGCTAAAATGCTGACGAATAGCGGTGGTAAATAATTCATTAGATACGATTAGATGAACATTAGTTGCTGTCATATTTATTGCTGGGTTAGATTGTATGTTAATACCTTTCTCAACTTTTTCGGAGTTCAGACACAATATATATATATATATATATATATATATATATATATATATATGTGTGTGTGTGTGTGTGTGTGTGTGTGTGTGTGTGTGTGTGGACCGATTTAATTCGGCTTACTTATTGTTATTATATTATGAATCGGCTAAAGCTGTTCTAAATCCAAATAAACGTGTTAAATTAATATTAATAGATATTTAGGATCTTTCAAACATAACTATCCATTTTTTGTTACAAAATACTCAATAAAATGCTGATTAGAAAGAGAGAGAAAAGAAAAAAAACTGTACACAAATGGAGAACAAAAAAATAAGAAATGAAAAACAAAGAGACTGAAAAATGATTTATTTTTCAAATCCCGGTGTCGGTAAGTATGTTTTGCCTTTTGAAACTGTCTTCCTCGATCGCTTTGAGACGGCCGAGATTTTACAAACGTCTGTCAAAGTGAGCAGAGCTGATGTGCGTTGACATTTTCAAACGAAAACATCATCGTGTTGATTTTATTTGTTTTTTTATGTTAAGTTTTGAGACATTGTGTTGAACAAAGATGGCGGCGCAGTTCAGATCAGTAACCAAGATGGCGACCAAGAATCAAATGCGATCCGTCGCGTAGTTAACCTCTTAAGTTCTGAGATATTATGTTGAACAAAGATGGCGGCGTAGTTCAGATCAGTAACCAAGATGGCGGCGAAGAATTAAATGCGGTCCGTGACGTAGCAAATGGCGAACTGATTGAATCCAAAATTCGACAGTTTTTATAATAATTTTGCGACGTTTTGATTGGTTGTTTAGCACAGCCGTTGGTTATAAAAATGATTAGCGAATCCATTCGTCTCATACCCCCACCAAAAACATTTTACAGCCGCTTCCGAAGACAATTAAATACCGGTAAAATGTTTTTGAAATGAGCCCAGGAGTTCCCCAAAACAGGTTTCATGGTCGTTGTGCCGCAACCTGATACTAAGTTAGGATATGTAAATTTTAGAAAAACAAGACTAATAAACAAACAAAAGAAAAAACACGGAATAAAGCGACTAACAGCGTTAAAAGGAATAGATAAAAAAACGACAATAGTAGGAAATTGAAAATATATGTAAAAAGGTCAAGTGGTCGACCAAAGTCGGATATGAAGTGTAGGGTTAGACGCTATTCGTTTATTGTCATCGAAATCTGTGAAATCACATAATTGTCAATCAAATCGACCGATTGCTTGCTATAGTTGAAACCCCACTTCGGTGTATCGGAAGGAAGCTCACCTACCTCTCGGCGGTGACTTTGTTCACAATACATTTAAGTAAACATTGCACTTTAGAGAACCTACTCTTGATTTTATACAATTATTTTATGTAATAACTTGAGTTAAAGTTTAAAAGCTAAAGTCAAAAATCAGCTATAGCTCAATTGTACTCTCAACGGAAATAGTAATTGCTTTGCGCCCCAGTCTTATTAGTATTGATTTTATATGTCTGTGACGTGGTAAAACTTTTCAAATTCACTTGGTCGTATAAAAGTGGTAAATTTGATCAAATTCGTATTCTTCTTTAATTTGTTGATTTTCGATACTTTTCAGAGGCAGTTCAACAGATAACGTATATAAGAAAACTCATAAACACATAAAGTAAATCTGTGGGAAATGTTATAAAAATCGGCCGTTCCGTTTTCGAGTCCATTCGCAAGAAACTCACATAGATTCACAGACAAAGTGTGTTTTATATAGAGTTTATTACACTGGGTTTTTCTATGATTATTTTCTCATTCTTTGGCATTAATCACCTGAAAATTGAATGCTGCTTTACTGAACTATTAATAAACATTCATAACATTATTTCAATTTTCTGGTACTTAGAGTTCAGTATTATTTTATTTTGCTAGTGTATAGGAAACACCTATACAAGTATAGGTTATTGCAGTTAATAAAAATGTAATGTTCTACAAATAGTAAAAGCAACATATAAAATATAAAATAAATCTTATCTACTTAAAGAAAAATAATTTGCTGGAGGCGATTCGGCGGAATAGAAACAAAAGACTATATGTGTTCTTTGAGTTGACTGAGTGCTTTTGTTAGTGAAGTAGCTCATTTGTGCTTTTTTTTTCTTTAACAAGTGATATATGCGAACAGTTACGACGCGCACAGAAAAGAGTATGGACTAATTAGTAGTTTTACAAACCCGGTCAATTAAAATGTTTTGATTGACTAGCAAGTACGAGAATTTAATTATCATAGGCCGTATATGAATAGCCAGTATTCAAAATTAAATTAAATTTTTATAATTTTATGCGTGATCCAGGAATTGTAAAATTATTTACCATAACATAATATTTTGCATCAATTGTATATCATTTTGTAAAGACAAAAATAATGTATAATGATACAAAATTTTATGTCTAAATTCCTCATAATGTCGATTGTGGAAAAGTCTTAAGCGGAACGTGGTTCAAAAGGAAAGTATACTTAAGGGAATATTGCTTAATTCGTGGTAAATGGCTGTACGAATCTTTAAGGTTATAACTTATCAATTTAACATTTTTATTTCGAATTTTACACCTTGAAGTGGTTTAAACTCATTATATCAAGCGGCGTCATATTTGTATCGAGCGATTTCCATATATTGTTTTGCAATTTTAAAATAAGAGGATGTATTCCATTATTCTGCCTACACCTTTAAAAATCTCTCAAAGAAAGTGACGTATAGAGAATATTTATTAATAGAGCTTAAATAAATATTGTTAAAATTTCAAAAAAAATCCAACCATTCTTTGTGAAGTCTAACAACTGACTTCTATAATTTTTGTTTAATTAGTTTAGGAGTAAATCCTGCACAAAAATATAATCAGGTCATCATATCAGACTTTATAAAGAGAGAGATTCTTAAATTGGCTGTGCACTAACGACACTATGCAGGGTGTTCCGTGTTGAATTTATCTAATTTGAGAACTAATTACTTTTCTCTGTTTCCTTGCTCGACTACATGAATCCAGACAGCCAATTATATCGCAAATAAAAATGCAATAACGTTGTAAATCTCTTAAATTAAAAACAACAAGTTTGCGACACTGTCAACAACAGGTGTTTTTCATTTTTGATTAAATTTAAGCGTTAAATATCGGACCATCAACATGTCGACAGGACAAGAAATCGCATTTTCGCAAATAAGTTTGTATCTGAGGTCTAATTTTCTTGAAGTCCTCCTCTAATAAGATAACTTTGAAATTTGCTAATGGTCCGGGCACAGGGTCGAACATACAAGCTGGAAACGGCTTCGTCTCACTGAAACACTCAGACAATGCATCTTTGATCTAGGTGACAGGTGTGAGTGACTTAAATCTATTTAGTTGGTCAATAAAATGTTGGAGATTATACATCTGTAGATCAGAAAAAGATAGAGTGTATTCTGTGTGCATGCACGTATGCTTATAGATATTTTAGTATGTGCATCTGTGTGAGAATGTATGTGCATCTGTGTGAGGATGTATGTGCAGCTGCGAATGATGACGAATAGAGAATCTTGTCTCTGGTTCGTATCATCATGTCGTCTTACACAATTTCGCATTGCATTGGTATATTATTAAACCTAATAAATTGCAGTGTATCTATTTTTTTATTATTGAGTTCAAACGCCGTGTAATTATAAAACATGGGTTATAATATATAAAAATTTAAAGAATAGTGTTGTTGGTTTCTTTTTTAGAAATCCAAATATTGACTCCACTATAAATAAGACATTGAGTATATCTGATATATTTTAGAAATCAAGAGGTTATACATTAAAAATTAAATTTACACAATATCGTAAGGAGAGAAGCAATTCTTGACGAAGAGTTACAATGTACGTTTGTCAGTAAGTGCCTAACTAATAAATACTCACTTTTTTAAGTTAATAGATCATCGAATTCTAACAACACTCAAAAATAAGTTGATGAATATAGATGATTTTATCCTTTGTTTCAGAGTAACTATACACATTTATTACAGATTTTTAAATGGAATTATTTAGTATCCTATATATAAGTTAGTGGAACCTAGTGGGTTAATGTCTACTTTTGTGTGAATCATTGTTTCGTGTTTATAGCGAAACTACCACAGTTCAAGCAATTAGCAACACTCTTAATACATTTGATCGAACTCTAATTATATCTTTTTAAGAGAATTCCTACTACCTCCACTTAAGCATTCTCCACAAAATTTATGCACTAATACCTTGATTGTGGAAATTTAAAATAGAAGAGCATGAACAAAATGAAAACTAGTTTTAGATACCGAAACAAGGTTAACACAAAACTCAAGTATTAATAGACATTGACATAGACACATGAGGACACAAACACATTTATACATAGGTAGACGTATATACACATATAGAAATAGTATTCATAATTTGATTAAATAACAAAGTATTTCAATGTAATGTTATAAATATCATGAGATACTCAATTTTAATTTTCAGTTTTGGTTCTTACAAAATATTTTTTAGCAATTCAGGCATCGTTTTTTTTTTCACACAATTTATAAATGGTTGGTTTATATATATATTTTTATGGTCAAATATATAATTATGTGTTTGGAATGGGTGGATAATTCACTGTTATTATTTAATATACTTTAGATAACCGAACAATGTGCAATGTAGTTCTAGGCTAAAGGAATATCGCATGACGATATAATAGTTTATGTCCACTGTGTAGATATTTCTGTAAGGATTTTTTTTATAAAAGCACATCTTAACGCAACGAATATATGAGACGCTCAACCATTAAACGATGCATGAGACGCTAAGACGTTGAAAAACACAGGAGGTTCTAGAACGCTAAAAATCAAGATTTTATTGCATTGAACAATTGATTTAATTTACGTGTTATTCAGATAATAGGGATTTATATAAGTGAGAAGGATAGCATCGATACGCGGAAGAGACGTCGACTGGAAAGTCCCGAAACAGTGCAATATCTCTCCTGATGGCTCAACGTTATCTAAACAGCCGGTAGACATGATTATATATATATGTCTACAAGTAAGTTGATTCTATCGATACAATATCTTTGTTCGCTCGCTTCAATAGCTAACTTATCCTACTGTCCCGGTAGCGAATTTCACTTTATCTTACGATTATTATTAACAGTTTTTCATCAAAATGTGTGTAGCATATGTTGATTACCCCGTCTACATTGATGATTGCCGTCCAGCCTATCATCATCTCTGCTTTCAAATCCTCTGATCTTCGCCATGATTATGTATGTGGGTCTTCAAACCAGAAGCTGATTTACATAGCAAAGGTGACGTATGAATTCAAGTATTTTCATTGCATTGTGGATTATTGTATTCATATACAGCCACATGATTCTCCAGATTGGCAGTTCGCCTGATTTTTTGTTGTATATCACACATGTAGCGTCATCAGGTGATGAAAAGAAACGTTGAATGACAGTAATAAATGTTTTCGAAGAGAAAAGGTTAATAGTATTTTCTTGAATTGGTGCTTTCTGAGTGGAATATCTTAGTCCTTTCTGTTAAGTGTTCTTCTGAGTGCAAGATATTTTTGAAGACATATTTTCTAACGGTAATCTTTTCGAATGATAATGTTTCTACAATTACAGGGCGAAATGATAAATTTGTCGCCCTAAGGAAAACAAGACTAAAGCATTATTTTAAAACTTTTATTAAAAACATCAATTCAGGTTAATTGATGATGTAATAGAGCTTACATCTATTAAATGTAGCTGCCTTCACCCTCAATTACCGCCTCGATACAGGATGGGAACTGCGTACACGAGCGCCGGCGAGAGATCGGCGCATGACAGTGATCATGCTGGCTTTGATGTTTTGGGAGGTCATGTCCGTGGTGTTTTCGACGTCTGACTTAACGAAGTAGTCCAGTAGGTAAAGGTTGAGAGAGAAGGGTGCAAAGCTGTAGCACTCCTTCTGAAGCCACGTTTGGGTTTCTTTGGACTCGTGGGTCGACCCAAAGTCTCGCTGTTACACACAGGGTCTGCCAGCGCCACTTGATTGCACTAAGGGATCACCACACTCTTAAGCACATCCAGGTACACTTTGATGTTGACTTTCAAGCTGACTTCAAAGATGTGAGATGAAACTCGGAACCACACCAAATACAATAACCGTGGCCGGAAACATTGTTTTCATCATCCTAGGTACGTCCTCGTGATTCGTGGCAACCAGTAATGCATTTAGAGAGTGTTGGTAATAGTCCTGTTGTCATAACTTGGATCGGGATGGAGCCTGAGTTTTACAGCGCCGCATCTTCGATCTCGCTCGTTAAACTTTGTGTCACTTTCAAACATGATAGACGGCTCCTATAGCGCTTGAGATGTGTGCAAAACTGGCCAACTAATAGATAGTCTGCAAGAAAAAAAGAAGAAACCCGGTTTTCATTAAACAGAAATGGAATCATGTCTTTTTAGAGCGTCAATTTTGTTGTTCCATGCCGTAATGCTACCACTCTCTCTGTCATGTTTTCGTTCTAGGTGTAATACTTTTGAAGAAGATATGTCTAAGATTAATGTGGGAACTCCTTATACCTTTTAGAAAAAACATAGCGTAATGTTTTCTAATCATTATTTTTTTTCTGTGAATATTGTTCTAAGAGTAATCTTACAACTTTAAGTGTTAATTTACCTTAGGAGAGTAATGTTGTATAGGAGTTATGCTCGATATGAAATTAACTTTTATGAGTAATGCTTTGTAGAAATAATGTTTGTAGAAGTAATGTTTTCCATGGGAATGTTTCCATATACACTGTGAAATTTTCTTTTACACTTAATGTTTTCTAGGAGTTATTATGTTCTGAGGGTAATATTTCACGGAATACAGCTTTCTAAAAGTAATGGTTTTTAAGAACATCCGGCATTGACTATGAGCATAGATTGTTGATGCACTGTAAAACAATCCAGCGAATAAGGATCCAATGCAGCAGAGTCTGTATTAATGACGGCGTGAAACGGGTTATTCAATTAAAGTTGCGTTTTAGACTGACGGATTCTAAAATTAATAGCGGCCTTAAAAGCATGCCTATTAATCAAGATAGAGTGACAACATATTGCACACTCGTTATTGTTTGTTGACTGGATAAGTACATCTAAATTCTAAACATGTTTGATGGTTGGTACTCATTAGTTTATCGCCAGACAGTTACTAGCCACAAAGGTGAAATCAAATATGGCGTCAGGTTTAAAACGTGGGAATCAAATCTAAGCTAATAAGCTTCACTACGAGTAACAAATGCAAACGTTTCAATGTTAGTAAATTTAGTTACATTGACTCTTAAATCTTATAACGTTTGCTTGTGATTAAATCTTTTTCAATGATTGGTTAAACCATTATTGAGAAAGTAAACCATTTATAATATAGTGTTTAAACTAATAATTTTCAATTAAAATGTCAGTGATCCTTGGTTCAGATTCTTTACAATTCATACAAAACACTTAAAGATTTAAGTCATTTTTAGAAAGGCATCCGATGATATATCTGCGGTGTGCGAGAACATCTTCCTATCTAACAGAGGATTCAACGCTACGTCCATTAGAATGTCATTCCCAAACATCTAAATCTTGATAAAAGAAAAACAAAAATGTGTCCCTGAATTTGTTTTGTAATGAAATTATATAAAGTTAACTTTAGTTGTTGTTAATTATGTTTTAGTTTTTCGGTAGCAGAACATTAAGAAAAACCGAGTTGCGATTGTAAGAAACAATAAACAAAATTTAACAGGAAAACTCAAGGCTTCTCATTTATTTAAAGATTGTTTTAATCCATAAATCTGATTTTTAATATAATGTGGTAGTTGCAGTTGTTATGCTCGTCACCTATCGTTTCAGCTAACACTGTTGCGAATTTTGACTCTCGGACGAGATGTGAGATATTGCAATAGTAGAGTCCCTATTTACAATGCCTTCCCGCGGGACAGAGTTAGACACCAGGGTCGTTTTTTAACGTGGAGAAAAGGAACAAAAATAAAAATTTTCTCAGTCGTGAAGGATGTCTCCTCCACTGACAAAGAACAAGAAATTGAAGTGCAGCATCTGAAGGATAGATACGACACTTTGATCTTGTCCCGAAGGCCAAGAGGCACCATTGCAATAGTAGAGTTTGTTAGAAAATAAATATTAAAACATTAAAATTTTTACAGTTAAATATTAATATAATAAAAGATAAGAAGTTTGTGTTACAAACAAAACTTTATGAAAACAATGAAATTGAAATGGTTATGTGACGTCAGATAGCTAAGAAAAATAGGTTATAGTTATTCACAAAACACAGTAATCATATATTAAAGAAACACAAACCAGTCAGGACGTTTTCCAGTCAGTCGGCTAGCGGACGGGGATTTAGTGGGCCCACTGGAGCTGTTTGCTCGGAGAAGATTTTGGTATGTGGACACTACAAGAGAAGATGTAGAAATGAAGGTAAACGTTTGTAATCTCCGAATAAAGTATGAATAAATTATCTGTGATATATAACTTCGTGTTATAGTGTTTCATTCAGAGGAAATAAACCTCATCAACGAGGATTTAAACAGAAGATGAACCGCCAGACAATAGCAAGTATAAAGAAGGTGTGTTCGCATTTTGTTTGCTGATAAGCAGACAAATATGTTTTTGTTTTTTTTTTTGTTTTTTTGTCTCGGTTATAGTAAATTATTTACAATCTATTTGTACTGCTTTGTAAACTGTCTAAATTAATCTGTCAGAGAGATGTATACACAGCAGAAACACTCGATGATACGGGTCGGTAACATACCGACATGGATTTATAGATATACGTATATAAAATATACGTTTAAAATTATACATATGTAAGAAATACGTTAACATGAACACAGTTATTTTTTTTTGCATAGGCATCAGCACTTATCAGGGTCAAGAGGTCACTCAAGGATAAGGGTTAAAGAGTGTACAGTAGAAATTGGACAATATAGTAATCGTTAGTAATTGAAATTCGATAAATTTGTTAATTTATATTGAACGCCTCATCAAGAACTTGTTTACGTTAGACTTGAAGACTTCCATATTGTAGTCAGCTGGAAAGCGGGAAAACGGAAAAAACTCCATAGGTGTGAAGTTCTAAGGAAGAAGCTTTGTTCATGGAATCTACGTTAAGCTTTAGGCACAGATAAAGAGGGGGAATTATTGATAGTGTTTTCTGCTAGACGGGTGTTTCTTGTGAAAGTTTGGCGAGGGGAAACCATGGATTGAAGCTCAGTCGAGCACTTGCCATGAAAATAATTATAAAGCAGAGACAAACTCGCAACATCTTTTTGTGAGAAAGAGGTTACAGGGAAGAGAAAAGGACATCCCCTACAAGGCTACGGTCTATTTTGAACTCCAGCATCAAGGCAGGATAAGTCCTTTCTAGCAGCTCCTGCCCAAATATGGCAACAGTACTCCATCCTTGTTCTTATATAGATAGAGAATTGCATCAATAGTGAGATATCAGCTGCCTGGGCAACGGATTTAATGTATGTGTTCCATTTAAGATCAGGATTAAGGGACAAGCCCAGAAGCTTGTCAAAACATGAGGCCCCGCAAGACGAGAGTCATTCATTTCAATTGATGCCAGATGGGGATCAGAGCGTTGATGATGTAAAGATAAAAGCTTCGTTTTAGATGCATTACAAGTAACAAGCCATCTCCTTCCCCATTTTACTACTTGCTCAAGCTCAGAGGAGAGAGAATCAGAGGGAACTTAACCGAGCAGCATTCAGCTAATAAGATACTATCCCACCAGAGCTTATTTGCTTCGTTGTATATGTGAAGTGGAAAGGCGTGCTGTAAAACTTAGTACTAATCAACGACATAGAAGGAAAGGAAATGAAACTCCCAACCCTACTGTCGGCAACGTGGAATGTTGGAACTATGAGTTCTTGCCTCTCCAACAGCTTCAAAAAGTTCATGATTCTAGAAAAACACTAATGGTTGACCGTGATCTAGCGGAATAAAACATTGAGATTGCTGCCCTCCAAACGACACGTCTGGCCGATAGTAGCAGTCTGTAGGAAGAAGGGGTAAACATTCTCCTGGCAAGACCTTGAATCAGTAGATTCACATGGTCATATTTGCAGTGTAACACTTGAAATTTCCAAAGAACTGAGATAATCCTGTCACTGCGTCTCACACTTCCTCTGGTTCAACATCTGCATCTACACCCACACGCTCTACTTTTCAGCTGAGGACAAAGATGTCTTCAATGAGGAGCTTAAGGTTTGGATGAGAGTAATACCGTGAAAACAGAAAATGCTCCTGCTTCAAACTATTAATACTCTGATTGGGTGCAGACCGCAGCTCCTAGCTACTCTGCATTGGACAAGCTCAATGAAAACAGCAAGTGGTTACTCGATCTATGCTACATTGAAAACATGTTGATCACTAATAGATTTTTGGCGACGAAGCTCCATTATAGAGTGTCCTGGAAGCATCCTATATCTAAGCATTGATACCATCTAAATGTTGACATAATCCGGAGAGCAATTCTGATTTACGTGCTTCTCATGCGCAGATGACATAATGTCGACTCGATACTGATCACTACCTTATCAGCAGCAAAGTGAGGATTCATCGCTCCCAACAGAATTGGTGATACATCAGATGTGCTGATGCAGTGATCGCGAGAACGTTTATCAAAAAACATATACAAAGTCCTTGACGGTCCCCAAAAAACTGAGACAAGATGCGATAGAACTGGATACAATGCTGCTATTGATAACTTTAGGTAAAAGCAAAGAAGAACAGAGACTGATTCGAGGCTGGGATAGATTAGATTGAGTGTGTCATCGCTACAAAAGTGCAAGAGGCAATTTTGCGTTAAAACATAATTCATCTATAAAAGAAGCCTGAAACAATGCAAAGAGGATCCCTTGCAAGTGCATTAGTGACTACTGGTTGAGTGTATGCAGTCATACAGACAGCGGCAGACAACGGCAATACCAGGGCCATGTAGGAGGGGATGAAAAAACATTCCGTCCAAGTTTCTCAAAACTGTACCCCTTCAATTCCACCTCTTGATAGATCATCAAGGACCGCGGCAAACAAAAAAAAGGAAATGAGATGATCACTATAAAGAGAAAGAATACATTTTTAGTGACAAAGTCATCGAGTACACAACGCCAACGCCTACCATGGACAAACTTAACTCACCACCCGCCATCTACAAACTGATTAAAGCCATCGACTAACTCTCCAAAGTACGGCGTCTTGATTTCCAAACATTATCATATATACCAATTGTCTTATTTATAGGAGAGTCAATACCTCGCTTTCTAAATAAAATTAACAACTTTTTTCCTTTAAAGCGAGCGACGTAATTCCACCAGAGATGATGAATGCAGAAAGGGATAACTCTTTCCTGGGTCAACTGTAAGGGCTCTCGCTGCAGTGCTGGGAAAAGGGAACAATCACCATCGGCAATCACATCTTGGAAGCGGTAGACCAGCTCACATATCTTGGCTCCATTGTCTCCAGCAGTTTATATCTGGACGCGGTGTTAAAAGAAGCTAAGGAGCCACTGCCATGATCCGCCTAGAAACACCTTGCAGACACTTAACACAGATTGAGAGTCGTATTTACTGTAGTGAGTTCTTCACTGTACATCGATCAAGGGCGAAGACAATGTCTTTCATATGCGCAACTTCAGACGTGTCTTTAGTATCACCTAGTGGAATTGTGTTAAAAACGCAGAGTTTTATTTTATCCTAGGCTAACGACAATTGTATTTGTCATCCTCACTCAGAGATGCCTGCGCTAGCTGTATCATGCATGCAAAATGGAATACGCTAACAAAAAAATGACATTCTATGCGGTTATCTCGCCTTTGAAACACGATCAACCGGACGACCCACTCATCGCTACAAGAACAATTGCAAAATAAACTTTTAATGATTCTATTAATGCGATAAATAGGTATAGCCATTACGACGACGACGATGTCGACGACGATGATGATGATAATGATGGATGTCTTTGGTAGGAAAGTATTTTACACGCTAGCCAATACTGGTAGATCATCAAATGTCTGCTTGCTTTGTTTTAAAATCCAAAATAGAATTGGTTTGAAAGTTACAGTCATAAAAGGTCGATGAAATTTTTTTAGAAGAAACATCAGTATTGGGTCTTGGTTTCTTAAAATGAAAAGTGTAGTATCTGTTCTTCAGATGCTGCACTTCAATTTCTTGTTCTCTATCAGTGGAGGAGAAATCCTTCACGACTGAGACAATTTTCATTTTTGTTCCTTTTCTCCACGTTAAAAAACGACCCTGGTGTCTAACTCTGTCCCGTGGGGAGGTATTGTAATTTGGAACATAATAAGACATTTGATGATCTACCAGTATTGGGTAGCGTAACATACTTTCCTACTAAAGACACCCATCATTATCATCATCATCGTCGTCGACATCGTCGTCGTCTTAATGGCTATACCTATTTATCGCATTAATAGAATCAGTAATTTTTTTTCCTATCCACGCAAGTACAGTTTTCTCACATCGACTTTAATACTCCGATCCTACTTTGATAATTTTTACAAGATAAATGTGGCATCGAGTAAGCCATCATGGAGGATAGTGCTCATTAGATGAATAAATATATACTCAAACAGATTTCATGTATGTTTATATCTCAAGCTCTTACTTATAATCTACGCATGGATTATGGATTACATTCTTTGAACGGAGAATAACAACTATTGGAATCCATTTTGTATTTTCGTTTTTCTGATTTTATAATGGCGGCCTTAAAACTCAGCTGTTACTTTTCCGTAAACAATGCATACAAATTAAGAAGAGTATTTTAATACGCGCCATTAAAGTCAGTAATCTAATTTCTGTCGATAGATAAACTCGCATATCTAAGCATTTTTAATTAAAATATCGTCAGTTCCATAGAGATATCAAGTTGTGCGTGGGGACATTATAAAGACATCCACCAATCGGTGATTGCAACTTCTGTTTTGTGAGACAATAGCATCCTGCGCTTAGTCTGTTTCACAACATAATCTGAATTTGCAACTTCGTTGGTACTTAGTGCAGGTGTAATCAATAGCAAAGATTGTAAGGGTGACAGAACTGACCTGTACCCTAGGTCACATGCGAGTTTCTTTTTCTTCCAACTGTCTTTCTCTCTTCGCTGGCATTTGCTACCGAAGAGATACTTGTAGTGCATGACGATAATCCATAACATCACGAATGACAATTCACAACACACACAGAAATTCAGATTTGAAGTTTTCTTGACAAATAATTCATCAGTTCATTAATATAGATCAGTTTAATTCTGCAATAAGATATGTGTTGTTTGCTTCGGCAGCCATATACAAGTCAAGTAACTTGCGTACTAAGATTTATGAAAAAAAAATAAAACTGTTATTGAAATGATGGCTAAAAAGTTAAAGCATGCACAAATGGATAAAAGGCGGATTCATATTCAATTTTTTACAGTAGTTATTGGATTGCTATATGAAATAACAAAGAGATATAACGTTTCTAATTAATAACCTGGATATTTTCCACTTTGATCAACAATTTCTTGGAACATACTTAGAAATTAATACACATTTCATATAATGAATACTTTTTTTTTTTATATGTCCAATTATTTAATTACTAGCCAGCCGCCTGGCGTTGCCCATTCATAAAATACGCATAAATATTATATTTTAATTCATACGGAAACGGAAACATGTGCATGCGTGTGAAGCTTTTTCTAAAGAGGTCACGTTTTATAAGTAAAAGAAAATGCTCAGGCTAAAAATCGAAACAAAAACATAAGAGAGATGGACGCGAAAAACAATTCAAATATATTGAAATAATATATAACGGAAAAATTTTAAGCATAGAAAACTCCTCTTTTATCTTCCTTTAGTTTTTTTCCCTTTCTTTTTCGTTTTCTTTTTCTTATGTTTTCTTTTGCGCCCAAAACATTAAACGGAAATTTTTTTTTTAATTCGAATAAGGTTATAAAACAAACGAGTATAGGCCGAAGAGAGCTTGATATGAGTTTCTAAAACAGTCCCCTATTATCAGGTTTGAAAACGACGGTACTGACTACTTATCTCATCTAAACTTTCTGTAAATAAAAATATTATAATGATTATTAAATACCTACACACACTGGCTTGCAATTCATTTGCAGTTAATACCACCGCTACGTGTTGACACACTTAGTATATGTTCCTCATGTCCCAATGTGTGATTGTTTTTAGTTAGTATATTTTATACATGTATGTAAAGTTTATTTTTCAATTTCTAATAATTTTGTCTTAGTTTGGGGATGGGAAATCCTACCATATGCAAGACATTCACCCACTATTTTATGCATTAAACCGATAGATCTTTTTAAGATTCTACTAGCTTCTTTAAGTTTAATTGTTTGAATCTCTCTTGCACTTAGTTCACCAGGTACATTTGTCAGTTATTTTTTTAAATTCTTTCATGAGTTTAATTTCTCTTATATTTCTTAAAATGACTGAGATCTGGAATACAGATAAATGTGTGAACGAGTATAATGTTTTCTTAATGTGTGTAAAATATAGTTCGATGCAGCTGTTTCTCTTTAGCAGTTAACACGCGCTTCATGTAAACGTATTATTTACAATGTTAGTTGAAATGGCTAACCTTACGCGAACAGATCGGCAGGTTTAATTCAATAGTTGCGCAAGTTCCGTCTCATGGGGCCAATAAGATTAGATAGAGTTGTGCTACCTTGTCCCTAGATGGCTTATATGTCAGCTCGTAAGCGACAAAAGACTACCGTTTAATAAGCGTAAGCCTCCAATTATTATACTGTAGAGTGATGACACGTTGTAAACACGAGGTGGACAGAGAATACCGTGCTTGTAAGAAATTAAAACAGGAACACGAATACATAAACAATAATCTACCCTAAAACGGATAGTAGATATTATATGATGCACAGCATTGTCTTTTTTTATAATGATTTTCATCCTGAACCATGCATACTGCCACAAAAGCGTAATGAGATATTATAATAAGGGTCATGTATATATATATATATATATATATATATATATATATATATATATATATATATATATATATATATAGTCATCGCCATACAGTCCTGTTTCGTTGTATCGCAACTCATCAGTGCCGCTAGACTAGCGCCTCTCCCAAGCCGAGGATTTAACCTAGAACCATCCGTGTTGTTGGACGCGACCATCTAACCTCCACCCCATCATATGAATAATTTTATTTATCAATTTAAATGTAGTTGCAGTGCCAACTACGTGGGCAGAACAACCCTCAGGTTAGATGGTCGCGTACCTAGTAAAATCCAAAATCGAATCTACCAAACAACGGACATTTTTAGCAATACGTATGGTTCCGCTATAACGGATCATTTGCTTAAAAACCCGCGATGTGCAATGAATTTCAGCAGTGACTCATTTTCAATCCTGAGTAATGCTCACTCGTTATTTCATTTGAAGGTCTTGCAGACTATTCACGTCCAGTTTAGGAGACCATCTCACTGTAAGCAGAAGCAGTGTCTTTTGGGTTTGAACATGATTTGTCTCTAAGGCGTTTTCTCCCCATATCATAACGATAGATTTATTTTAGCCGTTCTTCTCATTTTTTTCTCTTCCACCCGATAATTTGATTTTATTTTAGTCGCTCCCCACTTTTAAATTAGTTTCTCCGTTAGTAATATATATATATATATATATATATATATATATATATATATATATATATATATATATATATATAATAAACAAAAAAAAACTCGATTTGGCCTTTGAAAAGAGAGGGTGAAACCTTGTCGGCCGACTCTTCCCCATTTTCTATTTTTTTTTTCTCATTAAATATTTTCCCTACGTCCTACTTTTTACCATAGCTACAAAAAAACTAAGTCTTCCCCTTTTCATAGCTATAATATATATATATATATATATATAATTATTTTCTACTATAATAATTAAATACCTACAGACACTAGTGTTTCATCCTTTCGGGAATCTTCAGTGCAGGGTGTCACGATTACTACCAGTCGAACGATTCGAACCCCGTATCACGAGACATCTCTGGCTCGATTAGCGGAGACCTAATCCATTCGGCTACCATTAACCGCTTGAAATAACGTTGAATTTTACGTACATACTTACATACATATATATATGTATATAGTGAATAAAAGACAAAAGATTATTTTCCAAAGGTCATGATATTAACCATCTTATAATGTATTCCTTTAATTCAGTTGAATTTTACAATTATTGACAGTATCTGTTTCGTTGTGCAAAATCAATCACTCAATTAATATATCAATCAGTGAATCTATTACGCGTTTAACTCATTAGAAGAAATAGCAACAAGCAATCCGCCAAAAGGATTATGTGTGTGCGCGCGCGTGTATGTGTGTATGTGTGTGTGTGTGTGTGTGTGTGTGTGTGTGTGTCTTATTATAATAGCTCATTACGCTTTTGTGGCAGTATGCATGGAATTCAAAATGGAGTAATGGAAACATATCAGGTATTTACAGATTTTCTTCCAATTTTCGGATTTTAATCATGTCAAATCACACTTCATTTCTTTTTGACGGATTGATTGTTGCTATTTCTTTTGATGAGTTAAGGGCAAAATAGATTCACTGATTGATATCATGATTAAGCGATTGATTTGCGCTACGAAACAGATAATGTCAAGTATTGTAAATGTCAACTAAACGTCAATTAAAGGAATAAATTCGAAGATGGTCAACATCATGAACTTTGGAATATAGTCTTTTGTCATTTATTCAGTATATATATATATATATATGTATATATATATGCATATATATATGTATATGTGTGTGTTTAAATTATATTAAAATTTTTGCATATTGGTGCAGTAGCGGAAGAAAGAAAAGGACATTCCAATGGACTACTTTTATAAATATCATAGGTATATGATAAAAATTAAACAGGAAATGGAGAATCAAGATGTTTGTTCAAGTTACATTTAAATTTTTGCACGCTTGTACGGTCGGAGAAATGGAGAGCAGGAAGGAAATATTAAAAGCCAATGGGTCAGAATAGTAAATCTTCCGGCATCTAGAAATATCTTCAGTGAGAGGGTGCCATTTTGCTTCAAGTCAGCGAGGTTGGGAAGCATTAAGCGCAAGATTTACACACCCCAAAAGTGAAAGCATGACGGGAATTGTAGATACATCTGTGTATGTAATGCATGATGAATTCCGTTTATATTATATAACATGCATCATCAGGAATTAACTCGAAGTATTATATGGTCGGTCGGTATATAAACAGGGTCTATATAACTGAAGCCTCTTAAACATTGTGAAATATACAATGCGTGACGTCTAGTTGTAAAAATCTTCTTTTATTGCTGTATGTATGGTTAGCTGTTTCACATTTAATAAAACAGTTCATTAACATTCAGTTTGTTCAGCGCCTAGACAGATAATGTACCGCAGTTTATCCCCCTCCTAAGGAAACAAAAAAAAACTAATAATAAGTTTTGATTTCCCATCGGAGCTGCAAAATGTTGTAATTTTCTGCATTATGCAAAAGTCGCACTTTTCCCAGTTTCCAAAACGCGGAGACGATATTTTTTGTGTTAATTTATCCGACTTTATTGTTTAACTCAAACTCTAAACTATACCCCACATGTCTCCCAATCTATCTCATTTCATCATGTACCTAAACATTTAGATCACCTGATGCCATCACTAAAATCATCTCCATTGTTTATGTTCTAACATTCTTGTTTGTTTTAACATGCATACGTTAACATCCCTCGTACATTTTTACCATAATATTTTTGTCCTAAAAATATCGGTTGTCTTGATACATTTTTCAAGAAATCCAAAACAATAACAACAACAACAACAACAACAACAACAACAATAATAATAACAACAACAACAATAATAATAATAATAATAATAATAATAATAACAATCTTTCGATTACTTGGCATCTCCCGGCAGTGCTCTATATAAAAGATAAAGTTACATTGTATTTAAACTGCATAACTTTTATTTATTTATTTGAAAGAATTGATTGAAAATGTGTAGATAAGTTTTGAAGCAATGAAAAGGTTATGCCATTTTTCTTGTTTTTTTTTTCGTTTGCATTAGTAAATAAATAAAATTATTTGCGTCCATTGTTTTTAACACATTAAATAAAATAGATAAATACTTGCCATTTTCTCCCATGAAGATATAAAGGAAATGAAATTCAATAATCATTTTCTAGAATGATGAAAACGAGGTGTTTTTTTTTTCTTGAAGCATGTTCTGGAATTAAATTAAAATAGATTTTCAATGTAAATTTTTTTATGGTAAATAAATATAAAACAATCACAGCTTTGTCTGAATGTGAGAAAATTCATTCTAGTACGAACATAAATTGCTTTTACTCAGAATTTACATTTGCGGTTGACATAAAGAAAATAACAGTCTATACGATAAAAATTGAATAATATGATTTTAAATGATTATCACTCCTTCCCTCTTTACATATATATATATATATATATATATATATATATATATATATATATTCACATATATATATAGATAGATATAGATATACATATACGTATATGTATGTATGTGTGTGTTCGTCTGTGCGTACAGTTACTCGCATAAGTATTGAATACATATTTCTGTTATAACTGTAATTTATGTTCTTCATTTTGTCTTATATTTGGTAACATCTCGAATAAGTTATTGTAGTTTTATGCGGAATGAAAATTAAAAACTTATGGTTGAATCCATTTTTATCAAAGTTAAACATTACACTATGCAAATGTATTGTATATATAAATTTAATATTTTGTTGTGTAGCTTTTATTTTCTTTCCCTGTTTCCAATGGCTTTCTATTGTTGGGCTCAAGTTGTTTCACACTGATCAACCGTTACTTTAGCCCGTTCTTATTATTTCTCCTAATCGCCTGACATTCTGTGGATCCTGCTTATGAACCTTCTAAGTATTCCACAATTTCTCCATTGGATTAAATTCAGGAGACTAACTTGGCCAATTAAGGTTACTGGTACCATTATTTTCAAGCCATTTCTTTGTAAGCTTTGCGGCATGTTTAGGAATCATTGTTGTGTGAACGCACGAAATTCCAACTATGCCCTAAAGAATTTGTAGATTCCTGAAAAGTCCTTCTCTAGAATCCCCTGTACATGCTACCATTCATTATTACATAGATAACTTGCAACACGCCAGTGCCCTCGGAGAAAAAGCACCCTCATATCATAATGGAGTCGCCGTCACACGTAGCTGTGGTAGTGATATTGTTCCTGTTGAAAGCAGTTGCATTTTTCGCCAAACACTTTTCGCTGTGTTCCACCCGAATAGTTTAACTTTCGTTTCATCTGAACAGTTCACATTTTCTCAAAACTGCAACCTTTTCTCTTTATAAGTCCAGACCAACTTTAATTAATTTATTAGGTTTCCAGTAAAGGCACTTTCTCTTGGCGATCTTGAATGAAAGCGTATACAATATAGAGTTCTGTTATTGGTATCCTTACTTATATTAATTCAAGCACCCCAAGATCAGATTTCATTTCAGAAAGAGTAATGAAGGTTATCTTTGCACATTTGTGCTGCTCAACTTTAAAGTACTCTCATTTATTTTTCTCGGTCTTTCATTTCTTGGAAGGTTGCTGTACCGACGTAACACTTTCTGATGATATATTATTCTGTACATTTTCGGTAACTTTGCCCTACTTTGTGACGTTCAATCATCTCGCATATTTCTGCATAATTCTTTAGTGTTTGCTGCTTTTAATCCTTGAATAGCAGAATGCACATGAAAGAGTCAATATAATTGGTAGTACTGCATTGTAAACAATTGTGTGTTTCAGTGATTGATCAGAGATAACATTCCAATACTATCGAGAATGTTAATATTTAACGTTTTTTTCAAATGCATGGTTTGATTAGAATTTTAAAAAAAGTATCATCCGGTACTTTTGCATACGGTAATTCCATCTTAACTCTTAATTTATGGGCATTTTTCCACCCATTCCCTATATATTCCTCCCATCTCTTGTTACATGTGTTATTAGTACGTAACCCGTGTGCTTAATTGAAAATTTTTAAAACTTGACGGTTTTTATGTCTTCATTTAATGGTTTGTTTCCAGATGTAAACCGAAAATTTACGTTATCCGATGAGGACATTCCTTGACTGAAACAGTAGCAGTGTTATTGTCGTTACTATGTAAATTGCTTATTTGAAATTAAATAAAACTGATATATATATAACTATATATATGCATATATATGCATATATATATGCATATATAGTAAGTTATAATATATATATATATATATGCCAATTAAGCTACACAGAATATTCCGCGTTTCATGCACGCTAGGATTCATCAAGCTTATGCGTGGGAGAAACGCAGAATATTCTGTGTAGCTTAATTGCTATATATATTTTATAACTTACTACCTAGCTGTACATACGAATTGAGCACTGTTGAAGTAAATACTTAAAGTTTACGCATAAATTTATGTGATTAAATGAAGTAGCCATATATATATATATAGAGAGAGAGAGCGAGAGAGAGAGAGAAAGAGAGAAAGAGAAAGAGAGAGAGCAAGCGAGAGGGAGGGCAAGAAAGAACAAAATGTATTGCACAAAAAATGTAACTTCTATTGTAAATCCTCTTCTATGTATATAGCATTAAGTAGAAGCATCTAAAGGATTTGTTAAAAAAATTTTTTTTCATTCCAACAATCTCGGTGAAATTTATATTTTTATATGATTTCATTTAATGCGCGCAATGTTTCAGTGCTCTGCAGTTACATTGATAACTTGCTTCTCTACGAAATAGTTGAGAGTTTCATTAAGGAGAAACTCTAAAGAAATTCAATTTGTGACAAGAATTGATTTTCTCGAACAGTTAAGAAACACTAAATGAACAAAATTAAATAAAGCAAATGAGGTCATAGGAATAATCTCGATTCAAATTCGGTTTGGGGTATATTTTGTAGTCCTTATATTCTATGTAATTAAGTTACATTGATTAATATAGGAATACGCGCAAATTTAATCCATATAAATGGTGAATCGCTAATACTCACCGACGCCCAATTACTTCTCTCATTAGCAGAGGTTAGTTTCATGTTGGGGACTCAAAGATTTTCGAGGGTCAGGTCCAATTTAAAAAGTCCTCTGCTCGGTTTTGTAAGCTCAGCCCATATATGAGTGCATAAAAAGCATAGACTATGCAGACTAATATTGAACTTTATATATGAACCGGTCATATCATGAAAACAATAAATGTATGTGCCTTTATGTGTATTAACCATAATCTAGCAACGCAGAATGATGTAACTGGTAACGATAAAAGTTTAGTATGCTCTGTTCTAGATCAAATGAGAAAAAGGTTTTCTTGGCCAGGGAATTTTCATGTTTGTCACGTAAATAGTGCCCTTACTGTCGTGTTGAATATACACCATATGAAACCATGACCTTTTATTTAACTTTGACCTCATGCAGAATCAAGTAGATAAGGGTGTCATATTTGTTATATTGTTTTAATGCTACTATCAGGCAAGTATGAAGCCACTCGCACATATTAACGAGCATAATTATAAATTAAATAACAACCAATCTTTATATGTACAACCGAGAATAAAGGCATCGATAAATTCTAAATGGCGTTAATCTATCATGCCTGATCTTAGTTCCGTGACCTGAAGGGAAAAGCTGTTAGCGTCCTATGCGTCGGGTTCGCGTCTCCTGCCAAAGCAAGCAGAGTTTATCATCATTTTCCTTGAGGTCACTATTGACTAGTTGCACTGGTCAGCAAGTACGTCCTAGTTTTCAAGTCCATCCCGACCTGATTCATAATTGTTTTATATGAGTTTTCGAATCAAAACCGGGGAGGAATCATCTTTCTCTTGCCGGTAATCAGTTCTTCGTAGAGAAGGTATTTTGAAATATTGACGTCCTGCATCAGGCAGATTTCTCCAAGCCAGTGCAGTCGACGTTGGCGCAAGAGGAGGCAAGTACTGGGTTGGAACACTCAAGTATCTCGATGTTGGTGATGAAGTACGACCATTTATTACCCACGATACTTCTTATTTGCGCATGTGAAATATGTGGAGGCGATTTCTCTGATGTAGCGTCCTAGACTCTGCTGTACAGCAGTATATTAAGTACATAATCCCTATACAGCGCCATTTTGTATTTCTTGTAAATTTCTTGTTCTTCTACGCTCTAGGAGTAAGTATGGTTAATTTGGAGGTGGTACGGCTTCTGCGCCGGCCGAGCTCTTGTTCCATGTCAAAACTGTTACAGTTGACCCTAGGTACGAGAACACTTTCACTTCTTCAAATTGGTAGTTGTTGATAAAAAGTGAAGAAGTGGGGGTCAATTTCCTGGCTCATTATGTTAGTCACTTTAAAAGCCTCACTGGTCTTGGATAATCAATCTATGAGGCACTGAAGGCTCACACCCCTACGGGCAGCCAGATATTCTGGGGATCAAAGTAATTTTTATTGTCCGGCTGAACGCATACACAACGGAGTAGATGTAAAGCATTACAGGGTAGCTGTCATCTATACTAATGATGAGTTAAATTTTCAACTTAAACATCAATCAGGAGTATTTTGGCTTTAAAATGACGTAAGACCGTTAAAAATCAATTTTACGATATTAAATAATAATAGGCAAATAAGAAATAACCATTACGAAATTGAGTAATGTATAGGTTTGTTTTGTCGCTAATTTAATATGGGTCAGTGACACATCGCTTACCCTTCGTTATCGGACGAGAACAGGTGTGTCAAAAGAGTACATGGCGTATTTATCGATCATATGATTTAACTTGATAGAAAAGAGAAGCAATACCGAGTACTCCCGTGATAGAATTTCCGTGTTGCACATTTTCAAATCTTTGTTATAATCTATTACCCTATGTTGACGAGTACTCGAGCTAGTCTATAAGTATGGCTGAAATGTTACATTCAGATTGGAAAACGTCAATACCCAAATGTCTTTTACTTACAACAACTAATATATCCAAGCTCAATGGCTCTCAGTC